>NW_009911693.1:0-2333 GCF_000696875.1 Nestor notabilis
GTTTCCCCTTCCCGGCCCCGGGAGCAGACCCGGCTTCACGTACCGCACCCCCGGGGCTGGTCTGACCCCTGCGTGCAGGGAGCGCATCGTGCCATGGAAACTGTGTCGCCTTCCTTTCCTCCTCGTCGTCACCTCAGCTGGGCTCTGGGTTCATGGAATCATGGAATGGTTTGGGTTGGAAGGGGCCTTCCTCCAGCAGTCGTCAGCAGGGACATCCTCAACTAGATGAGGTTGGCCAGGACCCATGGCCTTGGGTGTCCCCAGGGATGGGGCATCCACCACCTCTCTGGGCAGCCTGGGCCAGAGTTTCACCACCCTCATTGTAAAGAACTATTTCTTCACGTCCAGCCTGAATCTGCCTCTTTTAGTTTAAAACTATTACCCCTCATCCTGCCACAACAGCTTTTTTTAAACAGAAACCAGAGGCTTTTCCCTCCTCCACGAGCGAGTAGAGCATCACGGCCAGGTTGACCCCATGGTTGCTCAATAGCGGTGACTCCTGAACCTTTTTCATTTGAAGCTTGATTTTTCAGCTGGCATTGACAGGAAAACGTGATTTTAATGTTACTCTGTGCGTGGAGGGGGTGCTTGTCGCAGTACAGTTGTGAAAGTCACAGAACCTCGTGTCCTTTGCATTTCTCCTTGCGTTCCAGCCTGTGGTCTCATTAAACGTGTCCCTCCATGCTGTCCCCTTCACCATCTCACCGACAGACCTTGCCTAATGTACAAGTGTTAGGGATGCTGAATTGACAGAGACTCCATCGGGTGCTCAGACCCCGTCCTGGCTATCTGGGCACCAAACTCCCCTCCTGTAAACGTGCTGGACACAACTGCAAATACAGCTTAAGGTGGTTCTGCCTCTGCTGTTCCCCCAGGAGGCCCGACTGCCCAAATGACAACCCTGTCAGATTTCCAGTCTACCCATAGATGTTGGCACCCCCTACCCCTTTTTGCTCGGATGCAAACAGTGTTCGTTACCTTGCATGGATGCCCTTCTTTCCCACTGCTATGCTCCTTGCCTCTTTGATTATTTATAGGCAGCAGTCGTTCCTTCTTCCAACCACTACTTTTACGTTGATACAAACCACTCTCTTCTAATCATTCCTCATTAGAACATCTTTCCAATGCCTTATTTGCTAACATGGCTTCAGCATGCAGCAGAGTCTAAAAATGTGATATCAACTAATGCTTTTCCAAAGAAATCTTTAAGGTTGGACACCCTGGCCGACAAATGTCGATGCGTTGCTCTCAGATAAACATGGGCTGGAGCAGCCTGAGAGCCAGTATCAGAACTCACTCACACACCCGACTGAAAATTGAGACTTACAGATGGGACTTAACCCTCATTTGTAATCTAAGAACCAGCCTATACAGTGGTAAGAAAGGACAGGCTTTGTTGTCTTCAAGAGAAACTAGGTATAGCTATCACAGGGAAATGGCACAGACATTCCTTTAATGGAGCAGAGAAACAATGCAGGCAGATACCAGCAGACCGAATAGCCAAAATTGAGCTCAAAGTCACCCACAGGAAATAGAGAATTCCCATTAAGTCTTTTCTTTTTCCTCTCATCCCGAAGAAAAGTCATGCACAATGTGAACCCCTTAGGTATTATAGAATTACTGCAATTTAAACATGTTTTCTGCTTTACGTGTGGATCTGTGAGATTTCTGCAGTGCAGGTCCAGCTGTCATTGGTGCATCTCCAAACATGGCTCCATCCGTGGTCTCATCTTTCCAATGATGCAGCATAGCACATGACTTTGGACAAGGGATGTAGGGACAGGCCAAGGGGAATGGCTTGAACCTGCCCCAGGGGAGATTGAGATTAGCTCTGGGGCAGAAGCTCTTCCCTGTGAGGGTGCTGAGGCGCGGGCACAGGGTGCCCAGAGAAGCTGTGGCTGCCCCATCCCTGGCAGTGTTCAAGGCCAGGTTGGACACAGGGGCTTGGAGCAACCTGCTCTAGTGGAAGGTGTCCCTGCCCGGGGCAGGGGTTGGAGCTGGAGGAGCATTAAGGTCCCTTCCAACACAAACCCGTCTGGGATTCTATGATGCTCAGCAGGGGAAGCCAACGAAAACGGTTATCCTTATTGCTGCGAAGAACCAAAGAAAGTCAGCCCTTTTCAGGAATGGTGCTATCAAGTGACTACAAGATCCATTGTCTGCGTAATGGTGGGGGGTACAGCCTGCAGCAATGGAATTTCCAGTCAGGGTTCTTTTTCTTAATGAAAGTATTTGCAACTTATGCAAAAAAGAAAAAAAGATAAACCAATCAGCTAATGTTTCACAATACGAAGGCATAAGGAAAAAGAGAGGGAAAGAAAGGACTGCCGTGT
>NW_009911693.1:2364-10556 GCF_000696875.1 Nestor notabilis
ACAATGAGCCAGCTCTGCCTGCAGAACAGCGTTATGTTTTATGCCAGCCTTTTGCATTCAAAAATTATGAATCGCCCCCTTCACTGTCTCCTTACCCCATGTGATGTGGTTTGAGATTTCTTCTTGCCGGGGTAAGCTAATGAAAAGTAATCCCTTCTGGAACAATAAATAACACAATACAGAGTACTTGGAGAATGGGTTTTGCTTGCTTGCAGTTTTCATGGGAATTGAGAACATGGGCACAGAAGCCAGTCATTTGTCTTTAGACATGGCAAGAAAAACGTTTTTGCTTTCCCAAGTTTTCCTTCAACAGTTTTTAAAGCGTATTGACTGTTTTCAGGGGTGTATTTTAATTTCCAGAAGGTTGTATAAGTTTGCATTAGCACTTTAATGAGGATGGAGCAATTTTAATTAATAAGGAGAGCTCTACCCAAAGGTTTTGTAGCTCTGGCTTCCTTATGATACCAATACACAATCACAAATGTAAAACACTGTAGGTGAAAATGCTGATTTCAGTGGATTCCACTGTATAGATCCATTCTGGAATCCTCAGATAATATTTCCAAAAACTAACTTTCTGCTGAGAAAATGAGTTCATGACTCTGATTCCAAAGAAAAGGTGAGCAAGATGCTTCCTTTGATTCACAGGAAAATCTTGCTAACACACTCAGAGAATACACTCTTACGCTAATCACTTGCTTTCATGATTCTGATACTCATTTCAACACTGGCAGTATGACTGCATAAGATGCCATAGAGAGGAGAAGCGGATGTGTAGTCCAGGACACAATGCTGTGAATCATTATTTCTGGTCTACAGTCTCATTAGAATTAACTCTTCCCAGTGACTTCAGCCAAAGGCTTTAACCCTGGGGGTAAACAGGGCTTCTTGAGGACCGTGCCACCAACACAGACATCCCGTTCCCATAGCCCACCAGCTTTTTGCCTCCAGTGAATCCTGGAGGAGGTATGGTGCAGGTCTGACTCTCTGTGTCTTGATGCCTAAGATGAAGCTGGGCTGTAAGAAACGCCCCTCTTCACAAGCCCCACACCAGGACCCCTGTATAAGGGAATCCTGCACTAAGAATATAATATCCATCCTTTCCTCATTGATTCTAACATGAAGACCAAATTGTGCCCTTGGATTGTCCTGAATACCCCAGCATGCCAGAGACTTGGCCTGGGAAAAGGCGATTTCACCCCCAGACAATGAATAGAAGGGCTGGTCTATCTTATGGCAAAACACAGCAGTTTGGATTAATCTGTATTTTCTATTGCAAATACTACATCATCAGAAACATTTTGATGGGCAGCATTTAGGATCTCTGTGCCAAACCAAAGCTGATTATACTGCTTTTGTCTGCTCCTATGATAATCACAGAGGCAACATAGGCTGACGTTATCCAGTAAAGAAATGTATTTATGTCAGGTTTTGCAAGTAATCCAACATGTGATGTGGATTTAAACTAGCATTGCTCAGAGCACAGGTCTCTCTTCTAAGAGCCCAACTAGGAAACTGATGACCAGCTTAATCGGGCTTAAAGAATGGAGCCACTACAAGTCTGACTTTCAGCTGGGACCTTCACTGCACCAAAAGGCTTCATTTATTACTCTACTTTGGTAAGTGTAGTTAGGGGGAAAATCCTTTAAACTGGACATTTGCTAGGGGAAAATGTGCTGTACTTTCAGAATGTACAGTCTGAATTTCAAATAGTGTGAATTTTATTTGTTCCCTCACTTTTCATTTGTTAAATAAGGGAGGTTCTCAAGAAAATGCTGGCTCGATGAAGACACCATTTATAAGAAAGGTTGGAAAGAGCACACTGTCATTTATATTTTACACGAAATTGCTGTATGATGACATGGATGCATTAGCGTGAACTGTTGTCAGAGCTGAAGTGCACCATCCCATATGAGGACCAACTGAGGGAATCAGGAATCAAAGCACACAATAGAAAAGAATGAAAAAAAAGAAGGGACAATAACAAAAGACAGAAGAGAAAATAGATTAAAATGGAAAAATACTGAAACAAGGAATGAGACAAAACTCATATTTCATTAAAAAGAGACAGTCATCAAGTGGACTCAGTTTCTGGGTGGTTGAACTCTGCATTTTTACAAGGCTGTGGGAGTTAAGAAACATTTGCCTGTCTGCACGCTGAAAAGATTTACTGGGTTCATAGTTTTCTTAGTGTAATATTGCATTTGTACCACTAAATCACAGAAAGTTTCTCAGGACCTCTCATGTAGGTCTCCTGACTGATTTATGCAAGAGATGGGGAATGAAAGTGCCTTCTTTTGTGTTTCAGTTATAAAATACCCACTGTTCTTTCTTATCCATATGGGGCAGCTGGACCATTTGCTGACAGAAAAAGTCCTGCAATGGAGCAAAGGGCCTGAGAGAACTTCAATGCCATTATGTTCATTGAGATCATGATGTTAATTTACAGTACCTGAGACTTGCAACTCTGCAGCATAATGCACATGGATTAATCGCATCATCACACCAGCAATTTCACCAGCCAAATTGTAGCACATTTTATATCCTTGGAATAATTTTCTGGATGTTGGAAAAATGAGGAGATTGTTGAAAAAAACATTTTTCACCAAAAAAAGATGTTCTATCAGCTCTAGTTCCCTTGTGGAAGGCACGTTACGCTGTACGCTTCAAGCAGTGCTAATTTTCTGACCTCATTCTTGCCATCTTCTCATATTTTAAATGATTAAATGAAACTACAGAACACACGTAAAATATATCATAAATTATGCATAAAAATGTTACCTACGATATTACCTGAAAGTAGGTGCTCCAAGCATATCCCGTATGCTTTGTAAAGGAAAGACCTAAGTGTATGAAATGGGTTTTACAGGAGTTCATGATGTTTTTTCTTTACTTTCTGTTATTCCTCTGAAAAAATAATCCATGCAGGAACACGAACTGTTTTCTGCAACAGTAGCATGTTTGCACTAGAGGGTGCTAATTAGACAGGATTTGGGGCTTCTCAGTGTTTTGCCTTGCAAATCTCTTTTTTTCAATATTTTGGGGGAAAAAAGCACATCTGAAACAAGCAGTTGGTTTTAGAGGGAGAAATAATACTGAAATTGGAACAAACACAATTAAAATGTAACAGGGATGATATTTTCCATACTCGTACCCATGAGGGACACTGGCAGTGTATACTTCAATGGAGACTACATGTATAATTACACTGAGGCTGTGTTAAGAGATGAGTAAATATCTCTAAAATTTCAGTCTGCTTTTGCTTTAAAATCTATTATGACATGGAAAATGGATTAACTAATGGAATTTAAAAGTAAGATCATGGCTGGTTGTTAATGAGAGGGACTGAAACATCCAATGGAATAAAACAACAGTCTGTAGAAGCAGTCCGTAGTACAAATACAGCACCACTGAATGTCCGGTGTGATAGGGTAGAGGGCTATCTCACCTTGCAATAAAGCATGAAGGAACGTAAAGGGAATGGAAATGGCCAAGAGTTTATTTTAAGATGGGGTGTGCCCTGCACTGCCCCCCACTCAGAGACTCTGGAACTCCATCTCTGCGACTCTAGTAACACCCTGATAAAGTGGTACCCAGGAAACCTCCAAAACCAGACATGAGATGTAGGAGAGCAAAGTCTGAAAAGAACTCTGTCTTGGCTCATGCTTCTCCCAAGCTTGACCACTATTTCCAGCAGCTGGATTTGTCATTGGTACCACTTGAAAGGTACATAGAGTAAATGAAATAGCCCCAACTGTTTTATAGTCCCATCTAACCACACAAACTTTGCAGGAACCTGCAAGGTAAAGCTAGGTAGCCGTGCCAGGCATGTTCTGGGAAACTGGGAACAGAGAGTGGGCTTACAACTTGGGTTCTGCTCCTCATCGAGTCCAGTGCTTCTCCTTGAAAACAGGACTTACTGGAAGACCACCCTCTCCAGGCCTGGCAAACCCCTGTCTGCTCTGCAGATCCTGTCCTAAGTGGGAGGATCTGGGTGTTCCATGAAATGAAATGCTCTGATGAAGAACTACATCATTGCTCTTTCTCTGATGGGACTTCGCCCACTGAGGTCAACTGTAGCGGGTCCCCCTGCTCCCAGCACTGGTGCTCTACCTGGCCCTGGCATTCTGGTGAGGCCTATTTCTCCAAAGCACCATGTAGTCATACCTACTACTGCACAGCTAACTGCTACGATGGTGTTTTGTGTTTCTTGGATATCTCTTCTTCATTTGCTAGGTCGGGTGTACAGCCTGGACCAGCAAAAAATAGGGGATCAGGTAGGCAGTGTGGGAGAGGAAGTGATAAGGAAATAAATGGCAATAACTAAAGGAACACTGTGCTTTTCTCAGGTTAAGAAAAAAGTGAAGACCCCACCTGGTCAGCCAAAAATCAATGATGTATTATGAAAACATTTGTTTTTCAACTGATACTACCCCAGCACCACAAAAGAGTTGACAGACTTCAAAAGGCCCAAAGATAAAGTAGGAACATTTGTAAAAATCTCATTATTTGGGGACAGATTGTCGCTAGCCCTGTGCTGCCTGACTTGGCATTGTGTTGCCACAGCAAGTGGTCTCTCACTTATCTGCAGGGGTTTGCAGTCGGGCAGGCAGCCCCCTCTGCTCGGGCCGCGTGCCGGTCCTGCCTGCCCCTGCCGAAGGCAACAGCCTGACTTTCTCAGAGGGACCCCTGTAGTGACAAGGCATTGGTTAGAGGAGGGGAGGTCAAGAGGGTGGTATGGGTCCATCAGTCCATGAGGAGGTGCGTGCTTTACCATGGCTAATGTGTTCATACAACCCAGTTCTCTGCCATAGAAAAGCAGCCTCTTTTTCTTAGCAGGTATAAGTGCATTTATCAGTGTACAGTAGACATCTCTGATTATTTTTCCCTATATATCAATAGACAACATTAAGCTCCATTTGTAGGTTCATATCAGAAGGCTCTTGCATTGCTTTCACTTCTCTGAACTTTACTGCAAGGCTTGCCTGTGCTTTGTTTCCCCTTGTTGGGCTGGATTTACAGCATTGAGCCTCCTTAGCATAAAGCAGGAACAAATTCAGTGGATAAATCAATCTGAATACTGGAGCTGTATCAAGCTGTGCTCTTCAAGGCATCTTAAAATAGCAGTCCCATTGAGTAAGACTATGAGCAAGCAGCTCCCACAAGCATGTGCTGCCTTTGCTGTGTACTAGAAACGTAGATCAGACAGCAATGTTAGACATTTCAGGAGTTTCTAGAAAGAACACGGATGGAAGGATGGTCGGTTGAAGTCACTTGGTCAATGGAATTGTTTGGTCAGAAGATACTCAGCCAGCTAAGAGTCATTAAGTCAGGAAGGGGAGGCCACTCTGATGGCCCTTAAGCTCTGCCAAATTATGCAGTTAGTTAAGGATTCTCATTCTCATCTTTCCTCCTTGTCAGTACAGAGAAGCGGAAGAAAGATGTTGATGTGAATATGGGGGAGGAATGAAATAAAACCGATGTTAAAACAAGTGTGTGTATATATATATATAAATACACGTATTTAAAACCCAAATGCACATATATATTTACATATGTGTGTTTGCTTGAATTTTGCAGTGTTAGCTTGTGACTGATGTAGAGATGTATCACTGCTCTTCCAGACTGTACGTGTTGCAGAGCTTATTGATGCTATTATTCCTATAAAGATACTCTTCTGCAGGCAAGGCATCGCAGTATTTTTGACTGGGTGAGTATGAAAGGCATGACCAGGTAAATCTGAAATTATCTCTGGAAGTAATACTATGTTGAAGCTGAAGTACAAGATGCATGTCGGGTTTATTTCTGTCTCCTAGCAATGGAAGCATGATACAAAGATAGAGATCTATTTGTGCTATGGAACTGTGCTGTTTGAGCTGTATTCCACAGTGTGGCTCACCTAAACCTTACCATTTGTCCCCATGTCCCCTCAGCTCTCTGCAATGGATCAGTGCCAGCTGCACTGATGGCCTCCAGGATTTTTTTCATGACAGAGTAGCTCATCTTTTTCCCACTGTCCATCCAACAGACTTGCAAGCTAAGATGCCTTTGAGGTCAAAACTGCTAGATGTACATAAAATACACATACAGAACTCTTGTCATATTGAGATAGTTTGTAATGTTTTTCTTGACTAAGCTTTCTACCTTATCAACAAATGTGACAAAGCTTGCCCAGAGCCAAAGCAGAAAACAGGGGCAGGTGGCCTTTTAGTATCCCTCCTCTGTGCCTTCTGCTACTGCCTTTGGCATCCTCCTGGTAGAGCCAGGAGGTAGCATGACCTAGCAAAACCTTCAAGTCATTCTGCAAAGGAAAAATGCTAGTGAAAAGGAAAGGAAATGCTAGTGAAATGGAAAAATGCTAGTGGGAAAAGAAGATGAAAAGTGGAGGCAGCAGATTCAGTGGTGACTGAATGGAATGCACAAGCACTCAGTGAAAAAGGTCTCACAGACACCACGGAGAAGCAGGCAGGATGTAAGAAACATGGGAGAGAAGGCACCCACTGGAGAGAGCAAGGAGAGGGAGGAGATGTATAAAATACACATCAAAAGCTGGAGTTACTGATTTCATTGCTATGGCTTCCAAGCATATATAAAGTTATCAACTCCAAGAGGAGAATTTAGGCTCTTGTACAGCAAAACCACTGCGGAGTTGTGGAAAAATGGTACATTGGTTTTACGTTTTAGCAGCTATCTTTCATTTCTTCATCTGCTGTGCTGATTATTTGCAGTGCTTGAACTATTTTGGTTTTTTAGGGTTTTTCTTGTGTGTGTGTAATTGGCACATATCAGAAGCAAACTCTGTCCCAGCAGCGATAGAATTGTCTCTCTAAATTTAAAAGTGTTTATTCAGCTCCTGCAATTGGAGATTTGGAGACAAGCCTGCGGGTTCCAGATTCTACACTGTTAGCAAAGTAATTTAGAGGGTATTTTAGGTTAAACTGAGACATGTTGACAGAGCATGTATCTTCTCTCTTCCTCAAAGATCTCAAGTTAAAAGGGATATCAAATTTGTCAGGTAGGTGGTAGAAGTGCGTTTCAGCACTAGGTCTTCATTAGCAGACTGAGAAAAATGACACCTCAGTCTTTTCATAACACACCTCATCCTAAGAGTGCCTGTCTTTGACTGTTTGTCAGGCAGTAATAAATAGTGAAAAGATGTACTTTAAAGCCTTTTTTTTTTGTTTCAGTTATCGCCTTTGAGGAGTGGTGTGAAAGCAGACAGAGCTCTCTGATCAGCGTCCACTCACTGCCTATAAGAAGGATTCATGAAGTTCAGTAAACTTTTCCAGGTAGGACACAGAAAGGAATACTCACAAGTATCAGTGAGCTACAATCTGTGGAATTCCTGTATCTGCTACATGATAGTATGGCCAGATCTTATACCTTACAGGACGATGTTACTGAATGTATGTGTACAGTCCATTGCAAGTATGAATTCATTGATGGGAGGGGAGGCGGCAGACATTTAAGCTATTCAACCAGAGAGCAGCACACAACTCCCCAGCTCTCCTCTACCTGGCAGATCTCTACATTCACATGATGTATGTTGAGCACTGTGGTGCTGTTTAGTCACTTTCAGTTAAATTGCTTTCTCTGTTAAGTGTTGACCGTTCAGGAAAGTAAATGCATTGACAGACAAAAATGTATTCTTGTGTAGTATGACCTCAGCAATGTCCTTAAGGCTGCATGAAGAGTACAAAATCTTCCTACACCATGCCCACATTAACTGGTTACACAACTGTAGCTGCTAAGATAGAGTAACTAGTTCCTATTTGATGTTCAACAGGCATTTTAAAACATGCAGATTACATTTCAAGGAAGGGCTTCACAAGAAAAGCAACAGATTGCACAACAAGTAGAGCAACAGAAGGCCACAATGTAAAGTCTATCTTCTGCTTTAAATTCTATTTACTACTTACCAGTGTATGACAACCTTCTTCATGAATAAAATTGGTTATTGCCCCAAACCGTTGCTCTGGTGCAATTCCTGCGTTCTCCTTAGCAAGACACAACAGGCACAAACCCTACTGAGCGCCCTTGCCCCATGCAGCCCTTTGTTTGCCAGCCTTAGGCTCAACAGATAATTACCAATCAGACCAACTACAACGATGACAGTTGATATTTATCAACGCAGCGCAGTCACTGACTTCAGAGCCGGTTGTTGCTGCCGGACTCGAAGGACGTTATCAAGG
>NW_009911694.1:0-20191 GCF_000696875.1 Nestor notabilis
GACTGCTGTAGCTGAACCCAGGACACTGCTGCTACAAAAGATCAGTGCCAAAGATAGGATTGAAAGTCTTGTATTTCTGGACTTGCTAACAAAATTTTTCTGTGTAATTATATTCACAATTTGCAGATATTAAAGATATATTGATGTTGAAAAATGACAGAAGAAAATACCTGCCTTCTGTAATGGTATCCATGTCTCTCCCATTGTCTGTATAGATCTTCCAGGAAAACACAGGAAGAAGTAAAGGCAAACAGCCAGTTAGCTGGAGAGTTATAGAGACAGCCAAGGGGTGCATTAGCAAAAATAATGACTGGTTATCCTCAACAAATGAAGAATTAAATTTTGCTCTTTGGCCTAGGCAGCCTGGCTTTCAGTCTTACATTTTTTTTCTCTCTCTCTTTGTACAGTTTCCATTTGCTCTGGATATTTTCATCGCCTTTATGAATGGGGTTTTAGCTTCATGGTAGCCTGTGAGGCAAGCCTACTTTCAGAATTAGGAAAGTAAGGCATGGTGTATTTTCAAGCTTAAATCACAGAAGCTGAGTTGCAAGAGACCCAGTTTTGCTGTGTGCCAAAGCAGAATTTAATGCACAATACCATCTTTGACAGACTGAGAAAGTTGGGGCTGTTGAGCCTGGAGAAGAGAAGGCTGTGTGGAGACCTCATAGCAGCCTTCCAGTATCTGAAGATGACCTACAAGGATGCTGGAGAAGGACTGTTCATCAGGGACTATAATGATAGGACAAGGGGTAATGGGTTCAAACTTAAACAGGAAAGATTTAGGTTAGATACAAGGAAGAAATGCTTTACTGTCAGAGTGCTGAGGCACTGGATCAGGCTGCCCGAGGAAGTTGTGAATGCTCCATCCCTGGAGGATAGGGCCTTAAAAAACCTTGTCTAGTGTGAGGCGTCTCTGCCCACAGCAGGGGGGTTGGAACTAGATGATCTTAAAGTCTTTTCCAACCCAAACGATTCTATGATTCTATGATCTCTTGCAGCTCAAGAGTATCACGTGTTATCATGTATGAGAGGAGTGAACCATCAGTGCCCAGTTGAGCCCTCAAGGGTGTTCCAGCAGCATCTTGCCTTTGCACCCCCCAATGCCTGTCATATGCATGAGGCCACATTCAGGAAGATGGTTTCACAAAGACATTTTACTGATTGTAAAAGTGAGCCTGAGATCCCAAGTGGGGACAGGAAATTCTGTTTGTCCTGTTCTGAACTAGAGTGCCATTTGGAAAGACCATGGTACCCTCTCCAGCAGGGACTGCACTGACTCAGGCAGCCGACTCTCCCTGGGCCAGGGGTCAGACACTAATGCAAGCAATGCTGCGTTTTTCTCCTGTGACCCGCTGGGACTGTCACTGGTTCTGTAGCCATCCCTGTGTTTGATATAGCTCAGATGTCACGATAAAAACTGATATATGCAAATTGGCAGAGTGTTTGCTTTTTACCTTAAATATGGTTTTTCAGCTGAACTTTTCATTCTATGGAGATGCATTTTGAAAACCAGAACTGAGCATAAAATTCCATTATTTAAGTGGCATATACTAGGTAGGTATGGTATGAGAAACCTAGCAGTAACTTACTCTGTTTGTGGTTTCTACTTTGTTAGACTCTGTGGAGCCATGAATCTATCTTGTCCTTAAAAAACTGAAAGAGGGGGCCTTTAAAATGAATATAATGCTAAATTTATGTGCCACAGGAGCAGCATATCAAGGCCTCTGTGCTGATTAGACCCAGATGTTGGTAACAATGTTAGTGTTATGGACCAACTGCAGGTGTGGGAATAAATCCCTTTCCCTGGGACCCTCAGCTATCAGACCAGTGGTTTCTTCTGGCTCTCAGCTCACAGTTTTCAATTAGCACTACAATGGTATTGTTGTTCTCCAGCATTAGATCATATGTCATGTAAATGAAGTTGAATATACACTTTAACTCGACAAGGTGATTAAGGCCAAGGATACATATGTTCACTATTATAACACGATCAAGGTTAAAAAATAATAATAAAAAAATAGCCCTGACATGCCATAAAGTTTTTATTATTTTGGCTTATCAGTAGATTTTCACATTTTACTTTTATAAAACAGAACACAGTGTAAAGCAGGGCTAGACCAGAATTTGAATAAAAGGCAGACAAAAATATTGTATGTGTAAAATTATATGTACGTGTGTGTGTGAATATAATGCTTAATTTCAGACTTCTGTGGTTTTATGTGACAGTCTGACATCTGACAACTTGGATCTCTTTTTATTTCCTTTCCCAGTTTTCTGTCCTCTCTTCTTGCCTTTTTTCCTCTATGTCAATGAATAGTGTATGCACAACTATTTCCAGAGGAGAAGAAACAAGGATATTCCTGAAAAGCCATCTACCTCTGAGCAATGAATCCAGCTCATCAGTGCCAGAAGCTGTTTTCTCTATCTCCTTTGGGTTTCATGATATTTAGAACACCACCATGGCTCACTAAAACATATTAAGGGCTCTGTTAACTAAAGGGGCCATACTCCTCTTCCACACATGTATAATTCCCATTAATGTCAATGGCCATTACCTCTGCAATGAAGAGTGCAGCCACTAGTATTTTTCTTATATGTTCACTTTCATCAGGTTCTCTGTGCCAGAGCTGTGGGACTGCATATTATTCACTGGTAGCAAAACAAAAATAAAAGGGAAAGCCACAGAAAAATAAAGCAAAAGAATGATACAAACCCCCATAGAGACAGGTTCTAATTTATAGTTTTCAGGGAAACGAGATGATTTCTCTTTTCTGTCAGTACAAGGGAACTGCAGACACAAATCCATTAGAAATACAGAAACTTTAAGAGGTGCCCAGGCTTATCAAGTCTTACCAAAGGTTATCAAGCACCAATCTCTTGCCACCACAGGCCATAACAGAACAAATATGGGACCTACTCTGAACTCAGAACAAACCACAGAACAATGGGTCCCCACCACCCCTGCAGACCTGATGAACCCCAACACTGACAATTATATTCGCTCTCTTTGAGAGTGGGGCTCAGGAGCTCATCACTTTATTACCGATGATCACAAGAAGAACCATCTGCTTCTCTGTTGCTTGCTTACACTCTGGCAGTCTACAGTGTAGGTGTCTTTGAGTGTTCCTGGCCAACCAAACATGAAATCACAAAGAAAATGTCCCTGAAAGACGTGCGTCTTGGTGTGAGAACAAACAACTGCACATCTTGGATGCTATATTCTGCTCCGATTCTTCGTTATTCTGCACATGTCACAACCTCCCCTGTGTGTCCTCTTCCAATAAAATGGATACAAGAGCTAATGGAATTATCTTGATGTACTTTCACCACTCATGTATTTTTCAAACCGGAAAACAGAGAAAACTGCATAGCACAGGCCATATAAATATTCAATGAATAAAAGTGATTCTGTGAACTTCTATCAGTAATAAATATTTTCTATGCATTGTTTACTCTGTAGTAATTCTAAAATATCTGTTGTGTCCACCTGCCTTTGGTATGTCCCCTGCTCTTGCCTTAAACTTTTCCTGCAAGGACCTTGGAACAGAGACTACTGTTGTGCATCTAGAGGCTGCGACATGATAAAAAATGAAGCACTTAGTCTTTAGCTGTTATTGTTATATAGCTACATACTACCACTACTATTCATAGATTCATGGTTTTGCACCCCAGCTTTCATTTAACAGTATTGAGAAATGGATATTCTACCCAGGAAGAGTAATAATTCAAGTTGACCAGAGAAAAGTAAGTGTGGTTCAGGTAGGATTTGAGAACTCAACATTTCTTTTCTGCAAAAATTTGAAACAAAACCTGACAAAACTCATATATTGTCTGTGAGGACAAGGAGACAGATTCTAGGAACTCTGTTATTCCTGATTCAGGGGCAGACTGTTGACGAACACTACGCAGAAGTGGCAAAATTAAAAGAAAAACAAAAATTCCAGAAAGACATCCAAGCCAGAATCTAACCTGGACTTCATTAGAATTTACATTTTACCCCTGGGAAGCCTTTGAACTTCCATGAGTTAAGCTGTATTCCAATGAAAAAAAAGAAAATGTCTGACCTGTTTTAACTATTTCTGGCTATAAACATAGCTCTATAGTGATGAAGCAACCTAGAAACCTGCCTCATGAAGTTTTTTCCACCCTGTATTAACTCAGGGCACTGGAAAGACCCAGAATAGGTAATTTAGGGGAAAAGAAACACTACAGCATTAATGGCAAATAAATGGGGATAGCCCAGTGACCACTGGCATGCTCGGTCACAGGTGACAGGTCTAACACAGGGACTCACACAAACAGTGCCCTGTTTATAACTCATGCACAGGAGTTGCTGTGCAAAAAATCTTTCACTCATAAGAACTACTGCTTTGATAACAATGTCAACGTACATTAACTTCATCAGAAATGAAAGCAAGATAAGTTAGTAATGATACATAAGATCCAACTTACTAAAAGGGTTTCAGAAGTTTGTAGATTTTAAGGCTGGAAAACATAAACTTATTTCAGGGCAAGGCTTTATCTTCTGAATGTGCCCTCAAATGGTGTACTCTGTTTAGCTAACAATTCTCCTGAACAACAATTAATCCATGCTGACAAATTTGCCAGATGTATTGGAGTTATTAGCCAAAGTTTCAGCAGGTTATTCCCAAGTTACCTAAACAGGAGCCTTTGCAACCAGTTGTAACAGTAAATCATCATAATAAAAATGCTTATACTGGTATATAAAAACAGTGTTAATAATATCTAACTCCTGTATGGAACCTTTAAAGCTATTCAAAAGTTTCAGAGGAGAAAATAAAATTGGGAGGGAAGAAATTGTCACAAAGGTACAAATATGTTCATTTAATACGAGTGACATAAAGAACTCAAATGTTTTGCTAAGAAACAAACATATCAGTGAAGGAATGCTCAAGTTTTCTAAAATCTATGCAGTATAGACGAATACGAAACACTAAAAAATATCTTGAATTTTTGACATCTCTTCTATCCAGTTATTATAAATGTTCGACAACACTTGCAAGAAGCATCTGTCCTGTTTAGAGACTGATAGAACAATGTAATGTGCAAGATAAAATTTTCCTCTTATCCATGCTCTGAAAATACCTCCAGCTCAATAAGCCCAAATCCTGCACACAAGTGAAGAGTAGGAGGGTGCATGAGGAGAAGAGAAAACAGGGGAGAGAGACCTGGACTTAATCCGAAGTAGAGAAGTCAGATGTCTGCTGTAGGTGAAGAAAATGGGCTTGTTCCAGGAACCATGTCTTAAAGAAAGAAAGGATGGTCTTACCTCTCATGTAGCTGGATATATTCTTTGAACTGGGGAATGATAAAGGAATTTTTTCTAGCAAAGATGTGCAAAGCAGGAGGACTCCTCCAGGGCTTCGTTATACCAGCCTTGAAATCAGACTCAGGGGAGGAGGCGCCACAGAAGGTAAGAATTTCAAGATCAAATCTATCTCCAGTAGCGTGACCACAGTGAAAGACAGAGAGAAACTGAACTAGACCTTCTAACATGACTTCTACTCTTTGTCTTCAACCATTCCACCTTCCTTTAAGTTTTTTTGTTTTACTTACTATCCTAGACACCAGTCCACTTTTTAAACTTATAAAAATAGTTACTGCAAAAGCAAAGTTAAAGGTGTGCTCGAATAAAGTAGCAGCATGAAACTAGTAAAGGCCAAGCTAAGAGGAGTTTATTGTAGCAGCTATTGATTTATAGTTGTTAACCATTGTGAATAAAATACAGGCAACAAGTGTGCCACTTAAAACTGACTAGGTGTGCCATTTACCCACTGATTGAGGGAGTTAAATCAATGGTGCAGGCTCTGCTCCACAGCAATCACACCACAGACAGAGAAGTGTATTTCAACAAGGCACCAATTAAATGGATTCTTCTGTTGCTGCAGCTCCATCATGATCTGAACAGTTTGGGTTCTGAGTAAAAGCAATGGGCCAGTGTAATCACAACCCATTTAAAAAAAATGGCAATCTATGATTTAGGTCATTTTAGTGCAGGTGTCAAAGCACAAGAGTTAATATGAACTTAGGATATGTAATAAACTTAGGCCACGATAGTCTTCTGTAGTTATTTTTCCAAGCTCTGCCTGCTATTAGCAAGGCAAGCACCGAGAAGCAAGGCCAAGCCTTGCATCTTGGGGAGGGCAAAAGGCTGGAGAAATTGAGAAGAGACTATTATCCTACTGTTTGCTTTGTATTGACATGAGGTTAGTGAGTTCAAAGGGAAGTCTGTAGAGACAAAAGGTCATTTCTCTTGTTAGAAGAAACTCCCAGCTCCTTCCCACTCCTCTGCTAATGGTTTATAATGAAAAAGGTAAGAGTGGTTTAGGCACTTAAAAACTTTTCCTAAGTGTACGCAAAATACCTTTCAAATTAAATACAAGTACTCAGATGCAAGCTACCAGCACAGCAAGCACTGTAAACAATACTTACATAGAGTGGGTTTAATGAGTCATATATCAAAGAACTAGAAATACCCACCTCAAACAGACCCCTCATAGTAACCACTAAGCTCAGTGGCTGAGCTGTTTACACTAAAGGCCATTCGTTATGCATGCCCTAGCAGTGAACAATAGCAATATTATGCTGAAAAGTTGAGTAAATCTATTCCACCTTTCAGCAATACCTTCATGAACCAATGAATCCATGGGGATGGATGGCATTATTCCACAAAGTATTGTGAAAACAGGCACCATTGTTAGATCCACAATACATTACTGATAACCAAGTAGAGGCAGAGTGTAAAGGAATGTATCATTATTGCAGGTGAAGAAAAGAGAAGTGTTCTGCAAACACGTGTAGAGGAAATAATATGCTTTTTGTACTTCTCACTCACGGTTAAAGTATAACTGATTTTCACATTTAAGCAATGGCTTCCTAAATATAGCCTTGACAAACATCTGCCTTTCCTTTACTTTTCTGTCTGTTTTTGGAACGAATTCTGACCAGTGCTAAGATGATGAATTTAAAATTAAATGTAGGATGCTTGAAAAATTGGATCTTTTTTGAAGCTCTATCTTGATTGTACTGGGAGATCTAGCCTGAAGGCCAACAGTGGCTGAGGTTGGAAGGGGAGAGGAAGGAGGTGAAGGAGAGAGGGGTGGAGATTGAAAGGAGAGGATGAGACTAAAGCCCCTGCATGCATGTCTTGCTAGTGCAAGAGCATCCCTTGCTGGCCAAGAGAAGGCAATGACCTAGAGTAAGTTTTGCCTCTCTTCTGGATGAAATACTACTCATGAAGCCACCAGTAGCAAAAACACCTTGAGGTGTAAGAAAACGTGTTATAAAAGCACGGATGATATCTGAGCAATTGCAGACAATGAAGGATTTCTCTGCCTTATACTCAGACCTTGCACATTGCATGTGTTTATGCAGAAAACCACAGGAATAGGGTATTTCCAAACATGTAACACATGTATTTCAAGGGAGAGTCAATGAGTATACAGTTATTTCTATTTAATCCAAATTAAGGAAATTATTTTTAAATGTTACATCTAACTTAAATCACTTAATTGGGTAAAGATATAGCATGGTCTAGATTTTGGCAGTTCCTATGGGATGAACATTAAAGTGGTGAAGCAGATGTAACAGCAGTTTTTATGTTTTAATGCAACTGCTCTGGAAATGAGCTGTACACACATCCCACACAGTCTATTTCTAGTCTAGAGGAGGCACAGAAGTAGGAAACGTAGATAAAAAGGGCCACGCTGTCCAGTCACACTAGGCACCTCACAAACACATGAAAAAGCAAAGTCTCTGGCTAACAGAGCTTATAACCTCATTTAGGATGAGCTTTAAGTTACTGTAGACCTCTTGACTGCAGTATCCCGCTCTGTCATTTATATCCATTGGACATATGTTCTGAAAGTGAACATAAAGTAACCACATCTTACTCAAATGTCATACACCCCTTAAGTGAAAATTAACTAGGCCCTGTGTTTATTACAGTGGAGCTTGCAAGACCTCCTTGGGTTCAGGGTCAGTTGGTGTTTCTTTATGAACCCCTTTATGAAAGTTTTCAGTGCTTTATAGCTCAGCCATTAAATTTTGCTCCAGGCTGAAGCTTCTCACAAAAGGTTTAATTCCAGGAGCAAATTTTTTTTTTGGTCAATATATTTTCAAAGAGATCTCTTTGGTCATTTTTAAAACATAAAAAGAGTTTAAAAAAAAAAGTTTATTGGTTTTAGACTGTCTTTAGGGCTTGCCATAATTCAGAAACAACTTATTGCTGGCCATTTTTGGCGTTTGAAGCCTGTCTAAGTTTGTACTGAGATTTTTTTATTGTATTTCTAATATGCATATCTATAAATAAGTAGTCCTACACATTTTTATGGTTATACAGTTTGGTTTTCACCCCCATGGGCTGAAATTCTGCTTGTCTGACTCATCGAAAGTAATCCATATCGAGTATGAGAAATGGTTCTAGGCCTCTGCTGTTAGCGATTAAATTCTAGAGAACTAAATCTTTGCTTCATTTAATTGTGCAATTTTAGGGTGTTCTTTACATTTCATGTTTTCATAGAATTTCAGTAGTGTTGAATGTTACACAGCACTTCCACATTTGTGCTGAAATTAGCTCCTGCCCTGGCCACACTGATGCTTTTATTCCAGTTCTAGGAAGATAAGCTTGTCAGCAGTGCTACCTAAAACAGATCTGTTCAAACTGCCCTGCTACGAATGATTTCTGCATGTTTCTGGCTCCTGGAGTCAGGGAAAGTTACAGCTTGAATGTTTAATAACACCCCTTCATATGTGACTAGCACAATGAACTGAGAGGCATGGCTTGTCCTTGTGAGCATTGGTGATCTTCACAGGAAAGGGACCAGGACTGACATTTGGTCTCTGTAAGCTGTGTGAACCTCCCCACACAATTTCTTCCAAAGAGCTATAAATAAAATCAAGACACATTTAAAAAAGCATCTATGTGGATATCCACACAGAAGAACTTGAGAGTAAAAAGTGCTGAGAGTTGTATCAAAAATCTCCAAGTAGCTGACTTTTGGTTATGGATCTCTAGAGCTGTGAAACCCCAACAGCATGCTCTGCAGTCCCAGTCCTAGTGCAAATTGTACATGCCTCTCTCACCAGCTCCACCAGAGCCTTAAGCTAGTTTCAGTGCAGAAATCTGTTTTTTAAAAAATGTTTTAATTTCCTTTTCTCTCATCTGGGAGCCAACCAAGGCCCATCTTTGACTGGGTTTCCCCACCTGGAGCCCATCTCCTCTCACTGCAAACTTGTGCCCAATCAAGCCCTTGTGTCTCCCCACCCCTCCTCACTCTTCCTGCCACCTCCACAACTCCCTCCACCAGCTCCACCTTCCTTTCTCTCTGTCTCACACCTCTTCGTCCCAAAATCTCTCTCCACCAGCCCCACAGTCTCACTTGAGAGAAGAGTACCACTATTTTAAATAATGACACAAGCAACAACAAGTTGGGGGCAACTGGTAAGTGGTAGCTGCAGCCCACAGGCTGGGCATGCCTGTAGTTATCATGATCTAACTGCATTCATCATGCAGCAGTTGGTATGTGGCATGCAGAGAGCGTGCCCTTTGCATCCTGCCAGACCTGCAACATGGCAGCTTGCTGGGAGGAGATGCCCTGCAACCATAAGTCCAAAGCTCTTGTACATGTTACGCCTTCATAAGGGTGACCCTGAGCTCACCCAGGCCAGGAAGGGTTACACTTCAGGTAGTTAGCACTGCTGCTAACATCATGTGTTTAACGCAACATGACTGATATCAAATTAAAGGAGCAGCATCAAAGAGAAGTTCATTGTAATTTATGATAAAAGGGGAAAGAGATGTTTATAAAAAGACAAAGGAAGCAAGGAAAAAAATAAAGAAATAAACTTTGACATGCTCTATTTTTGGTTAATCTAGGGGCAAAACTCAGGTTTGAGCAGGAAAGAATATCTGTTGCATACAAAACTAAGATTTATCAGCATTGTTAGGACAGCCTGCGTAAATACAAACCTATATTTTACCTGTACATTTAAACTTTTATTAGATGGCTTCATTCTACAGCTGAATCTTTCTCTAAACCACACCTTTGGGTCACGTCTTTATCTAGTAGATTCTTTCTGCATAACAGCTCTAATATATAGCTCTTCCCATCCACTAATCACAGCACATCATGATTACTGAAACATTCTTTTCTCTGGCCTTGACAAAAGCAATCATCCTCATGTCCATTAAGAATATGCCTGGCAAAAATTATTTTCTAGCCCGTTTCTTTTAACCATTTCACTCCTTTTTGTGTTCTTCTGTTATTACAGAAGAAGATTCCTTACTACATCAAATATAAAACTACTTGTTATTTTAAAGGAACCTCATAGCTGATCTCACTCACACTTCTTATCAGCTTTTCTTCCTTAATGAGTTGTTTACTCCTGTCTGGCCTATTAAAATTTCAAACAAACGCTTTCATGGTTAGTCTCATAGGTTGTCCTCACAGCCTTCAAAACAAAAGGTTTTCATGGTCATAAATAAATATCATTTCAGTGTTCCTCCTCAAACTTCTTAAATCATTCTTTCTCCCTGAAATCTGGAAAACTTGTCAGTGGTTAAACTGACAGTGTGCTGAGACCACCATCTACCATGCTGACCTATATTGTCTCTTGGTTTCCCTGAAATACCCTCAGTTATGTCTGCAGCCATATGTTGTCTCTTGTCTTGGTCTCAGATGCATAATCAAATTGCCACAGCTTAATGACTACCACGTGTTAGCTGAACCAAAGTAGTAATTTTCATAGTTTAAAGCCACAGCACATGCAAGTTAAAATGCACTAACTTAAACCTCAGTGAAATGGGTTTAAGAACATTAAGTTTACATTACAACAACTAAGAGTTTGCATGCAGTGAGACACTGTGGCAACTTGTTAGACCACTGTAACTTCATCATGTGTCTGGAACTTTACACGTTGAACTGTGTTTGGAGCAAAACCTGTTTTTTTCATGCATCCATGTAGTGTTTAGAGGTTTTATCCAGAACAGAGCTTCTGGGATTTACTGCCATGGAGTCAGCAACTACAAGAAATAGCACCACATAAAAGCGATGTTATATGAACAGTCAGATGCACTGTTCCTGAAGTGGACTGATCTCTGTTCTTATGACAGCTCCCTGCTGTACTGTGCTTCTTAAGAGCTAATAGCACATTATCACATTGTTCAAAGGTCAAATGTTTCTCTCTACTCAGTCATTTTGACCATATATTTGACTTCCACATTTACATCTTGCTCTCTCATTTCCTACAGGCTTTTTCCCCTCCCTCATCTTCTTCAGTACCTAAACCACATCCTCAATATGCTTTCTCCTCTTCTTACTCTCCCACCTTTTTTTCTCCTGCTTTGTAACAGCCACTCTGGGAATGAGCAATTTGTAATGCAAAGAAGTGGTTTTCACCCTCTAAAGCTCTTGAGAGTTGGTACTGCCAGTGTGACAAGCTAACACTTCCCTGGAATAAACAAAACTTTTTTGGAGTTCCCATTGTTTGAGACCGAATGGCAGTCTGAAAATCACACAAGGTTGTGCAGCCAAGATCATGTCAGTAGATAAAAGTATATTCTTCCACTTGTGATGCTGGAAAAGACACAGGCCAAAGTTGAGAATATCTTAACAACAGCTGCTGAATAATTCGAAAGTACTAAAAGATGAGCTTTTTTGTCAAAGTTAGGCTTCCACTCTCCCATTCCTCAAGCGCTACTTTCCAGCACTTCTGACCAGTGTATCTCTCTCTCTCTCCTCTGCCTGTTTGAGCCTACAAACTGCCTACAAATAGGAATCCTGGGCTGCAGTCGTATAAAACAGTATAGCTTTATACATAATCCAAGTGGCCAGGGAGAGATGAGAAAGTTAATGATCATCCCTTGATGAGAAGATATGAACTGGCATATTGCTTTTTAAATAAAGAATTCCCTTCATAAGCAATACAGGCTTATACAAGCAGCTATCAAATACAATTCTCAAAATTGCTAAAGTGTCTTTGGAATACAAGTCCAACTGAAAAGTATTATTAAAACATGTACTCTCCTAAATTGTTTAGACAGAAAATGCAACCAGAGGTTCTGAATGCCTAAGGAAAAACATATGCATGTGTTCAATTTCAAACACTCTCAGAGGCAAAATAATTAATTCTATCTGCAATCTAGCTAAGCAAACATTTAACCCTCTGAAAAAAAACCGCAAACCCTAGAAACAGAGGAGCAGGGGAAAGGAAGAGTGGGAGAAAGAAAGAGGAAAGGAATCAGCCTGGCGTGGTGAAGTGATTGGCTCATCAGCAGATTTAAAGAATGATCCAGCTTCCACACAAGTTTCACAAAATGAGCTTAGAAGTTCTGAGCATCATTCTCAAACATGGGGAGCACGTGATCCTTCCTTATCTACGTAATGGGTTGTTTGCATAGTACACATAGTTTAGGCCAAGAATGAAAGACTATGGGTTTTATTACTGAGGATCTCTCCAGTGTTACCGTCTAAAAACAATGTAGCAAATATTGCAAGAAGTCAAGCTAAATCATTGTCATTCTTGCAAACAGAATAGCCAAATACTGATAATGCTGCCACTACAGATTTATATATATATTTAAAATAAAAAAACAAAACAAAACAAAACAAAACAAATAAAAAAAAAAAAACAACCCACACAAACCACATTAAACAAACAAACAAACAAAACCCCCTAACACTAAAATGTGGCTGAAATTGAAAACAATTCTGCAAGCACGTGCTTGGCTGTTTTCTAGACTGTGGTCACAACTGTTGCTACAGTGGCAAACAGAACCTGGTCAAATGCAGGGCTAGTTCATAGCTGACCTTTGGCTATGATTATATTGCAACCTTATGTTGCATAATGTAATTTATGCAACAAAAAAAAAGGAGTTACAACTCGAAAAGCATCAATCAGGAAGGCTACAAGGTATAGCAATCCCCTTTACTATTCCTTTTTACCCACTTAAATATTCACTTCTGTCTTACTGGTCCTTCTAACATTTCTCATAATGTCACTGGGCTAATCCATTGTCGCCACAGCTTTTTGAGATGTGCTTGTTTGTTGAAGATATCATAGGGAAGGATATGACATAGGAGACCCACCTGCCTCTGCAATGGCAGGGGGGGGGGGACACACGTATTGTTGAATATATCATAGGGAAGGATATGACATAGGAGCCCCCCCTGCCTCTGCAATGGCAGGTGGAGGTCTAACAGGATAACCAAGAATATCTAAAATCACATTAAATGGCTGTGTTTAAGTAAGTGGATTGACATCTTCAAGTCAACAGCAAAGTATCTACTTATGTCAAAATAGATAAATTGCATTACACCGGGTATCTTCAAAATGTGATAAAGCAAATTCTGGCCTAAGACACTGGCCAGTCCTGCTCAGCTGAGGCTATCTAAACTGAAGGAGAAAAAATGACTGCTGTAGCTGAACCCAGGACATACGGTAACAGCATTATATCTTGGAGCTGAATTTGAAGCAAAGTTTGGACACAAAATTAAATTACTTAAACATTTTGAAGCCTGAGAAATAAAGAACCCTGGCCCTGCACTCCTGAAGTTTAATAACTTTTGTATATAGGTATTTATTGTGTAGTAGCTACCATCCATATGGTAGGCAGAGAGATATTCATAGATGTCAAGGACCCCAGTCTTTAGAAACGTTAAGATTCTTCCAGGTTTATCAGTATTTCCTTGGAGGAGGGGTAAAAGGTAGCTTTGGCTTTTTCAGTGGCTGATTTATTTTCTGAGGTGAGGGAAATCTTATTATTTTCCACACCGGTTCACCTAGGTCTATTTGCAGTATAAGAGACAACTCCTCTAATTACATGTTTTATATTTTTCTAAGATTCTAAGCCAATTTATTTCTGCAGAAAACTGTATCTTTAAATTGTGAAAATCACTCCATAAATTCTGAGTTAGAACAGTCAAGGTCTGATACCTTATCTGTGCTCTTACTGTGTACAAGGTCACATCATCAGCATGTAGATGTACAAAATATTTCATGAACTATGCAGCGTCGACAGGTCATTAATAAAAACTGCAAAAGTAAAAGCCCTCTAATTAGCTCCTGAGGTAACTTCACATGTAACATTTTCACCTCAGATTCAACACCATTAAACAAAATGACTGGTGTTTGCTCTCTAATGTAGCCAGAAAACCATTCTACTGTAGTTAAACTCAGCCAGATTGAGAGAAACTTAGATAGCAATATGTTGTGATTTATTGGAACAAAGGCCACAGTCAAATCAATATAGATAGTTCCTGCATAAAAAATTATAATGTATGTCTATAACAATATCAAGGTTACCTTGAAAAGAGCAATGTAGGAGGCCAAAAACATGACTAAAATAGGGTCAATACATTATCTTTGAAAGGAACACTCATTAATTTTTGAGCAATTGGAAGAAAAAAGGGAAAACACAAATAGATTATAACTAGGGCAGCATCATTTCTAATGGTTGGTTATCTCAAATTAGAAAGCAGATATTATAATAAAGATCCAATAACAGGTTTGAGAAGAGCTTACAGAAAGCATTTAAAGAAACACAGGGTAATGTTCCCCATGGCTAGCACACTGACTAGAAGGTGGGCTGAGAGCAATTTGGCCACTTTTTTTATGGACTCAGTTTCTCCACTGCAGTACGGTTGACAGAAAGGACATTTTAATAACCATTATGTAAGGCAAGGTAAAGTTAAACATACAGGTGTTATCAGATACAACAAGAGTGTAGAAGACAAAATAGATTAAACTGTCAACTCTTTCTCTTTATTAAAAAAAGGTAAAAAAAGCTTTTCATATGGGAAGGGAGGAATGCAAGATTAACTGGGTGACACTGGCTGGGGTGAAAAGGAGTAAATTCCTCTTCCCACATCAACTGTTTGTGATTAGGAACAGCTTGCTCATTAGAAAAGAAATACTCCTGGGTCTCCAAGGCTGCACCTCTGCTAGGAAATAGAACAGAGCAAAGACATGTTCAAAACATGACCAGACAAGATGGTCTTCTGTTAGCATACTCCCTACCACAGATTTGTCCAACTAGCATGTCCCATTTGATACCTAGATACACCTGATGAGGTAGCATGCGGAAGGACTATTTCCTATTGGCATTGTGGTCTGTTTAATGTAACAGTTTAGATCCAGCCCTAGAGTCCAATCAAGCTGAGTGCACAGAGTGTGTTCCCTGTGTGGAGCAGGGACAACTCACTATTGTAAATAATATGTTTGGTAAGTGTCACCCTTTCTTCTGTTTGCAAATTGCCATTGAATGATTTTTCATTAATGTGTTTGTTATTTGATGCTGTCTGATGAATAAGGTGCGAAAAAAGACGTCTTGGTCTATCTTCTGGGGGATTTTTGTTGAGCATATTATTTTTTACAGTTTGCTATTCGATATTTATAGTGGTTGGTCACCCAAAATACATTTGCACTGCTTCTGCTTGCTGGATTACTTGAAAGAGATTAATGAGAATTTGAGATGGCCAGACAAATTAATCCAAGTGTGAAGGGATTAGCATGCCTACCCAGGAATTCTGTAACCATCTTGCAACCTCGAAGTCCTTAGTGTAAAAGGTATACAAGGCCTGTTGCATCAGTACCCAAACTTGAATTTAAGTAAATTAAAAACCTGGTAACTTACTTCACTCTGATATAATGGAAACAGTAAAACTGAAATTTATTTTGTCAGTGTATAATAACAGTAATTTTTCACACCTTTCCATCAGATAACTTCAACAATGTGAGGTTTTATGTTGTTTTTTGTTTGGTTTTCTTTAAAAAAAAAAAAACAAACCTTCCAAAATGTAGCATGACAGAAGCTAAGGCCCAATGTTTTCACATTCCTCTCAGAGGGGCAAGTTGCCAGACTTTCTCTAAAATCATACTGCTTCTTCTGCCACCCCTCATATTCAAGATAAGTTGTTTTCACAGAGGGATGGTGGTCTTGAGCATAGAGCAACCAAATGGGCAGAGCTGCAGATATGGGAACCTCAGGTCTCATCCAAAGGCTCTTATTGATACCCTCTGACCATGAGGCAAAGAAGATAAAGGACCAGGAAGGACAGATTTTCTTTTATTTTAGTGACTTTTCATGACAGTGAGGTAAATTTATTAAACATCTGAAGAGTTCTTCAAAGGGAGCAGAGCCATTGCTGGGTCCTCCACAAAGTACAGTAATGGAGAGTGTATTCCTGGGAATCATTCTGCGGTGGCCCATAGAGGGTTCACTGCAGGATCTAATGGCTCTTTAGCCAACTATCCTGTGATTTCTTCCTACTCAGGCTTAATAACTTTCTTAACAAGTTTCTTCATACAACTACATATGAAGCTATTGCAGTTTTTTTCGAAGTGGTAATTGCCCCCGATATACTGGAAGAGAGCTATTATCACTACCAGTGTGGCTTTTACCATAGTTCCTAGCAGAGGACTGCAATAATATCCCAAGAGTGTGCTGGTCCTTGAGCACTCAGGCTGTGTTTAGTGTTCAATAGGACTTCTTCCTTCTCTACCATGGATGTGCCAGGTGGTGGTCTTTGTCTTATGTTCCCCAGTTTGTAAATGGATAATAAAAATAAAACCCAATTACATAAAATGCTTTCAGATCTACTGCTGAGAACAGCTATATTGCCCTTTTGCATCCATGTGATTGGGCAAAAAAAAAAAAAAATTTATATTTATTGCTAATCATTTAGCTTAAGGAGGAAACATGGAATAATAGTATTATAGAAGAAGCTCCATACGGTGTTAGTCAAAACTGTTGAACATTAGCCAGATATCATTGAAAAGTTACCTTCCCATATCTGAATATGAGGTACATAGAGGAATAAATACAATTATTATAATTTACCATAGGTGTTATATTTTATGAGGAAAATGCTAATAACACAGGCAATAGAAAGCAAAATCATGTGTTGTCAATAAATTATTTCTATATTATTACAGTATCAACTTATTAATCATATTAACAATTTTCTATTATATTTAATGTGACAGGAGTTATGCAGCTTGAGTTGCCTGTTGTGTGTGGTAGGCATAAGAAATATTAACATCTATGAATAACAGAAGAAAGTGGATAGCTTTTACTTTAAATTGAGAGATTATATGATTGAATAGGTAGTTACTACTTGACCTGCTGAAGTCTTTTCTTACTAAACTTCTTTTAGATAGTGACTAATGTAGAGATAGTGTCACAATTTTTTGAACAAGATGAGTAAGGGTAAGTAAGTAACCTGCAGGCAGCTCCCATTCGTGTGCTTATCCGAACTGAGGTCCATGCTTTCATGTGTCCATGACTATGGCTGCCCTTCCAGAGCCAGTGTAAGTGTATCTGTCTACACAAGAACAACCTCCAAGGTATCACCCAAAGAACACGATATAAGTCATGACCTAACCAGGTTATCAGCCATGGCTTTTGTCTCCAGATATTGTTAATCTGTACTAAATTTAGCAGAGGGAGAAAGGCTCATAAGTTTTGCCTATCAATCAGCCCTATTTTACTACGTGTTGCAGGCATGTTTTGATTACTGTGGTTAACTAGTGAATATGCATCTGTATTTACTCCAAAAATTTGTAGCTGAATGTTATTTAATAGGCACTTCCAATACTTTCTATTCAAATGAACAGACTCTTCTATAAAAGTAAACCAATTGTCAATTCAAAAGCTGATTAAAAAGGATGTTAAAACAAATTGCAAGTTCTTAGTGGAAAATGGGGGACATACACTAGGACTGTAATCTCTTCCACTGAACAGCTTTTTTTCCTTCTGGAGCTACTGAGATCCAGGGATCCTCAGTTTGACTGTTGTACTGATGAGAAGAGACATTCTCACATGCTGTGTTTTCAGTTGCCCAAACTGGACATCTAATTGATTGCCAGGGCCCCTCATTTCTGCTTTAAATGCTAACATAAGAATAATCTTTAATATGGATATAATTCTGAGCAAAATTAGAAGACAATCGGAAACCACCTGAGAGTGGTCTACTCAACAGCTTGCACTGCTCTTCCCAGAAGAAGACACATTTGACAATGAATACAAGACCTCATATGTGGATATGATTACAAAAAGGGTCTATGGATTTGAAAGAATTTGAGCAAGAAAAATGTGTGTGGAGCAGATGTAGACACATTGAGACAATGAGATTTAACCACAGGAGGCACCAAAACAAGTGGTAACTAGTTAGGTGGAAAAAGAGCTAAACCAGTTTCATCTCAGCTGGCATTTCTTCTTTTTTTTAGTTTGTAGCTGAAGGCAAAGTACTGCAGTTATCGAACACCAGGGGCCAATTCTTTGTCTTCAGGAGCTGAGCCCAAGTAAAAAACAAGGAATCTGATCCAACAGAAATATGCAAATAAAGAACTACACTATAATATAGAGAAGAAAATATTGTGTTGCTTTCTTCACCTAAATCTAAGCCTTCACAGAAATCTGATGATCTTATTTAGTCCATAGATTAAGATCTCCACAGAAATGTAATAAAATTATAAAAAAGGTTATGTATCAATAAGGTGTCAGTTGTTCATAAGGATGAAGTATTCTAGTCATAATTAAATTTCAAATCTAATTATGATTTGAGGAGTCCTTTTAATTACATTGCAATATTTTGCTTTTGTAGGAAGATGATTGCTATAGCATCTTTTATCTGCAATTTTCTTTTAATTAAAAAATGTAAATAAATCAAACCACCTTCTTAAAATATTTACATCTTAAATGAAAACAAACAAAAAAATGCAGGAATTTCTCCATCCAGGTCTTATCTACTGAATCACACCTAGGTATACTTTTTTTTTCCTAATGAAGCAGTGAATTATACATTATTACTTATTTCTTTCACATAACCAGAAATGGCCAAATTACTTTGGCCAAAGGGGAAAAAAGAGCTTCCTCAAAGCAAAGCCTGTTAGACAGGAAAGATATCAAACCTTTCTTTTTTCAAAAGATGTTGGGACTGTAGGGCATTCTTTGAAAAGCTGCTGGATTCCAGCCATTCCCACCAGACTCAACTGTTCAATAGCACAGCAATTTCAGGTGCCTCTGCTTGTTAGTGCTTACAAGCCTCCTTGTGCTTACATTTGTTTGTCATTCTTAAGTTTCTTTCAAGGACTTAGTCATGGCCAGATTATACCACCTGCCTGTGTGCTAACTTTGTGTTTCAAGCAGTTCCTTTTCCCCCCGCCATTACACTTCCTGATGTGATGGCTCAGTAAGAAAAATCTTTCTTCTGGCCTTCATTTCTCTAAGCAAAACAGGCAAGAGTCTTTTAAGACAGAGTCTCGGTTTGATTGAACACCTTCTCCAGTTTGAGTTAGTCTTTTCTGAATAGACACATTAGAATTTTACCAGGAGAGAGTAAGTTATGCCAGGCAGATTCCCCAGGGCCTCTGCAGTAGCATAAATCCTTTGTTCCTATGGCAAATATCTCTCATACGTAATTAAGGACAGTTTTTCTTTTTCCATAAATTCCTCATATAGGTTGCTTGTCATCCGCAGTCCTTTCCAGGTGACAGCTAGGACCACCCGAATAATCATGTATTTTCTACTGTTCAGCTTTATTCCATCCCCATTACATAAGATGTCAAGATCTAGTTCTGTCTGCAAGATATTTCTGCCATTCTTGTTTCCATCAAGTTTCACTACAACATTTTATAGCAAAATTATTAAATCAACCCAACACTTGTAGAGGAACTCTGTTAATAATTTCTCCCAACTTCTATTCCCCCCCTCCCCACTTTGTGCCTCTACTGTAGTAAATTCCTTACTTGGCTGTTTTAATCTACTGTAGTTGATTCCTTACTCAGTTATGTTAATATATTGTTTGTTTCCTCCTTTCTCCAATTGAAAAAATTATACAAAAATTTTAATGAAGCATTAACTACTGCAGTACTACATATCAGTGCAGATAGATCAAATATAACACCATTCCTTTGCTTGGAAGACCAGATATTTTATGAAAGCAAGCTATTAGTTTAGTCTTGCATAAACCATCTTTTGTAAACTCATGTTGTATTCTATCTCACTTTCTGTTATTCCACATTTTTACTCTATTCTACAAATTTTGCTTTAAATCCTGACTCACAACAGATGCCAGACAACTAGGCTTATAATTGTCCAGATACTCTTTTTCTTACTCTTAAATATACATGTGTATTTGTCGTGGGGTTGCTTTTGCTCAGGGACCTG
>NW_009911695.1:0-221 GCF_000696875.1 Nestor notabilis
GAGCCTTGCGGGTGCGCCCTGGCTGCAGGTAAAAACTGATCAGAAGTAAAAGAACTGGCGATGGAGATGCCAGGAGTGTTATTTATGTAACCATGTTGTGAGCTGCATCGTTTTCAGTCTGCGCCCCTTACTACAAGAAAGACATCGAGGTGCTGGGAGCAGGTCCAGAAAAGGTCAATGGAACTGGTGGAGGGTCTGGAGCACAGATCTTACGGGGAGTG
>NW_009911695.1:252-6290 GCF_000696875.1 Nestor notabilis
CGGAACTGGGGGGGTTTAGTCTGGAGAAGACAAGGCTCAGGGAAGACCTTACCGCTCCTTACAACTACCCAACAGGAGGTTGTAGTGAAGTTGGGTCAGTCTCCCAAGTATCAAGTGATAGGACAAGAGGTAATGGCTTCGAGCTGCACCAGGGGAGGTTTAGGCTGCATATTAGGAACAATTTCTTCACCAAAAGATTTGTCAAACACCGGAACAGGCTGCCCAGGGCAGTGGTGGAGTCACCATCCCTGAAAGTGTTCAAAAACTGCGTAGATGAGGCCCTTAGTGACATGGTTTCGTGGTGGATTTGGCAGTCCCGGTAATGGCTGGACTTGATGATCTTAAGGTCTTTTCCAACCTAGTTGATTCTAGAATTCTAAAAGGAGCATGACCAGCAGGTCAAGGAAAGTGATTCTGCCTCCCTACTCTGCATTCATGAGACCCTCCCTGCAGTCCTGCTCCCAGCTCTGAGGCCCCAAACACAAGAAGGACATGGACCTGTTGGAGCAAGTCCAGAGGAGGCCACAAAGACACTCAGGAGTGACGTTCAGTGTGACTTCACCTGCTGCTGCATACAGCCGCAAGCACCCTCTGGGTCCCACACCTGCATGGTCAGACACCAGAAGATAATGTGAGCTGTCACCTGGCTGATGATTCACCGGGTAGCTATTTGGATCTGCAAGAGCATACATTATTAAAGTTCTGAGTGTGATATTTAGGCTGTGTCTGTATTTCTGAGCCTGGTCCTTGTTCCTTTGTATTGCAGGGTATAGTGCCGGGGTCATGATCAGCCCAGACAGCACACAAATACTCCTTCCTCCAATCCCTGGACCATCTGGATAAAAACTGGCTAATTGACAACCCTAATGCCATTTTAAGTTCAGTACAGTTAAAATAGTGTCTAGTCTTCTCCCTCAAGTACTCTCTACTTTATCTATTACACTATTATCTGCCTGTATGTAATCATCTTTGACTCAGACCTTTCCCTAGCCCTTTATGTTCAGGCTATGTCTAAATCTGTCCATATAGCTAAAACTCCAATCTTCTCAAATCTCAATTACTGCAACATCCTTTCCTTTGGCCTTGGAAAATATAACCTTGTCTTGCTCATACTTACTGAGAATGCTGCTATAAAGACCATTTTTCTTAGTCTGTCATTTCCACTGTGTTATTCCCCTCTTTTCATCCCTGGGCTGGCTCAGCCTACTCTATCATGTTGATCCCTACCTAGATGTCTTTTACTTTGGAAGGCCTTGGTAGCCTGTCTTCACCTTATTCGCCATTTCCATTCACTGACAAGATCTAACTCATGATGCCACGTTTCACAGCCCACTTGTAATACATTTAACAATGTTCTTTTGTGCATTGTTTTGGCTGCCTTTTATTTATAAGCATCTGATGAACAGCCCAACAGTTACTAATATTTTTTTCTTCAAAACTCTTCTTAAAACTTTTCTTTCCCGTGATGTCTACAATACAGCATCACAGTTCTTCATGCTGCCTCTCCTGCCTGTATTCCTCAGTTCTCTCATTTCATACTTTGTAAAGCTCTCGGAGAGGGACCATTCTTTGCATTGATCCTGATCCATAAGAGGGTCTTGTAGCACTATGGCAATGCAAATAATAAATACACATGTGGAACTGAGATGCTGGGGAGAACTTAGGTATTACGAGACTGGTGAAAACAAAGTGCAATTTGGGAGCATAACCGTACCTGATTATAATATTAACTTGTTTTCCTACTATTCTGGTGAGTAGAGGGGCAAAACTAAGGGGAGGTGGGGTGTCTGCATCTTTAAATCAAGCCCATAAGTCAAGTTAAAGATGATTTATATCCATCTACCTCGCAACAATTTTTGCTGTTCTGTGACATTTAAATGGAAAAGTCAATGTAGTGTTAAACAGGTCATACACACATAAGTATGTCTGTATGTTCAAATGTGTACATTTTTTTCCTTCTATGAGTTAGATATTAGAAAAGATATGGTATATCAGTGATTCTTTGGCTTTTCTAGCACTGTGACCCTTACACCCTTTGTTTCCTCTTATTGTCCTTTGTTTGCTAACTTGATGTTTGTCTCTGTTAAATAAAGATTGACAGATTTAATTCGTTTAAGCTGTACTTTAACACCTCTTTAACCTATTTCTAACTAGCTTTCCCTTCAGTTAGCCTAATCATTTCTTTATCAAGTAACGTGTTACCAAATGAAACACCTATAGCATCCTAAGAGAAAATATCTGCCCCTTGCTGCTTGACTCACAGTAGCAATAAGGTGAGTTATGTAAGAGGTTTGTTGTATTTCTGGATACTGCGACTCCCAAGGGCTGGAAATAGCAATTGTATTTTCAGAAACAGTGAATGTACATACTTTTTATTGTGAAATCAGGCAGATGTGAGCTTTCAGATACCTAAGTTTTGTCGTGCACAGTACTGCTGTCACCAAAACCTGGCATATGGCAACTAAAGCATGCATATATATATATATGTGTGTATATATATATATACACACACACCCCCCATATCTGCTGTGACATATAGCGCCCGTTAGATGCTGATTCTTTGTCTTCGAAGACAGAGAAAATTAGTATCAAGTACTTGCTGGTTCTATATTTAGGCAGAAAAAAAGGCCATCATTTTCTCCATGTAAATATTAGAAGCAACTAGCATTTCACAAGAAGGCAAACTCATCCTCACGTGCAACATACCTAATTTGCATAGTAAGTAAAAGGTTTTAAGAGAACAGGAATGAATTTGGATGAAAAGAAACAAACAATTGGAAGTTAGTAATATCCACTGAATTACCAGAACTGTTAGTGGAATTAATTTTAGTACCTTCAGAACAATGTCCCCTTCAGAACAATTAAGAGAAATAGAAAAAAATCCTCTTAAATTAAATAGCATAGAAAGGAATAAGCTTCCAGTACACTTCAATGTAAATTGCAATAGAAAGTTATCTGTTAAATGTGTAAACAGAGCTCCTAAAACAGAAGGATCTTTCAGACTAATACCTGTTAAGTGCTTTGCTTTTGCTGTGCTCTGAAGTTCTCTGAAGGGCTGAAGTCCCCAAAGAATTCTAATGACACAGGGCAACTGAGACTGCAGCAGGAAAGTTGTTAAAGTTAAAATATCCCGTAAAAGCACAATATATTGGTATTGAAAAGTTTTATCAGCATAAAAAACCTGTGTAAGATGGACCCCCCTAACACTCTCCTTCCATTGCCAAGGTCCACGCATGTACAACTTAAACTACAGTAGTGTTTGAATCACTTAAAATTCAGCATGTAAGTTATTCTAAGCACCATTTTAACTATGCCAATGAGCACAACAGAGATGGGCTGTCAAAACAAAGATAATACACACTCTGCTCAGAAATACTCTTTGTTTTATAGTGCAAGAGTCATGGCAGGTGACAGGACAGGAAGGGAAACCTTTTCACCAGCATTTATACTCACAGTGGAATATTTGTGCATTTCAAAAACACAGCACAGCCCCTCTCAGCTGTCATCCCCCAATGAAGAGGAGTTAGCTTTAGAATTCGGACAAGCTCCAGGCAGCAGACTGCGGCTGCTGAGCAGCAAAGAGTCCTGAGGTCACAGGATCAGCAGAGAGCATGTAGAAAGGTCAGCGCTGGGAAAGCCCTTCATCTTTAGAAACGTGCATCTATTTAGATCAGAACACATTTTCACTTGATTTCCATAATAGTATTTGCTGTCATATTGTCAGCAGTAGTGACTGCTTATGCAGGATAGGCAATCAATGAGTTGGCAAGCTGTTCTAGGCATCATTACCCACCAGATCTTTACCCATCCAACCCAAACCATTCTATGACTTCTCTCTCTAAAGCCTAGCTGATTAATTAATTCTAAAGAAATTTTGCGGTCTCGTGTGTTGGTGATAAGCTTCAGGTTGGATTCAAGCCTGTGTCAGTGGAGGCTGCCAGTGCATAGCTAGAGGAACTGAGAATATAGTTTTTTCTAGGTTCTCCAAAGCTCATGCTTTATGGATTTTGGTTTAATTTAAATTTTTCCAACTATGTTTTATAGGGAAAATGGATCTAATCTTGTTATTCTAAGGCATTATTCTTTATAATAAAAAAGAAAACCCACCACCATAGTCGGTTTGCCTAAATATGTCACAGTGAGAGGAGAGAAACTTGGTTTCAGATGCAGTTTTCTTTCCCATTGTTAGAGAAAACTGCCATTTATTGTCAGGATTAAAAACAACTGGCATTTGTGGTGTTAGCAGGAATCTCCATTGCAGCAGTCAGTGAAGGTTTTTCTCTTAACTCCCATGGGTCCAAGGATCATTACCATGGGACTGAAAGAGCCATGCTGCTGTCGATCAGCTAGCCCGGCTCATCTTTGCACTCTGGTGAGTAGGAGAAAATCATTATATTATGAATCATACTGTCTTTAGTTGATCTACTGAGTGAAACAAAATCACTCTCAGCTCTGCAAAATTACTGAGCCAACTGGGGTCTTTGGAAGCCCTGAATATCACATCAGTTGCTGATACACGTTTCTTCAGACAATTAGCAAAGCTTCAAGCAGCAACCTGAAAGAAATAATGGCTTTTATTGGAGCTAATGCAGTAATTTCTTCCATGAAGCTTCTTCTGAATAATTCTTGCTGGAAAAATTGTACATGATTTCTTTTCATTTATATTTAAATGCAATTTATTATACAACTGCAACCTCCATTCAGGGTTCATAAGATCAGAGTACTTACAGTAATCTTCACAGCACTTTGTATCTCCAGCTACAGCTTACATTCACAGCATGAAAAGAATAAGAAGTTAATGTACCAAATCAGAAAGTCTCTGTTTGGCAGTGTTAATCTCTATGTTGAGTTATTATTTGTTAGTAGTATTACGGTAGCATCTAGAGACCAGGCCCTTGTTGTGTTGGGCACTGCATAAAATACACAAAGAATATATTTGCTCTCTAGAATAGCTAACAGTCTAAGTTCAAGGATGTGGACAGCTATCATCATGGCCACAATCAGAGGCAAAACTGTTTTCATGCTTATTGTGGATGCTGACACAAGGAATAAAATTACCTACTGACAGACTGCTCGGGTCAGGCTGAGTATTGGTCGGCGGGTGGTGAGCAATTGTATCCTCTCCCCTTGTTATTTCCCTTATCATTATTATTATTATTAGTGGTAGCAGTACTGGTTTTGTATTATACCTTGGTTACTGGACTGTACTTAGCTCATGGGAGTTAGCTACATTCTTTTGATTCTCCTCCCCATCCCTCTGGGAGCAGGGGGAGGAAAAAGGAGGGAGAGCGAGCGAGCGGCTGCATGGTTCCGAGTTACCGTCTGGGCTTGAACCACGACAGTTTCTTGTGGTGCCCAACGTGGGGCACGAAGGGTTGAGATAACAACAGATCTGACCAGTGTCTAATCATATGTGTGATAAGCATTCATTGTTTTGGACTAATAGTCACTCGTCACAATGTTGATTGTGCTTGATCTCAGAGTTTCAGCATGTCGTACCTTACTTACAGGCGGTATTTGCTGTTCTAGTGTTCATCAGCTGGGGGACCTGGGCTAAGGTTATTGTTTCACTGGACTTCATGGTAATGACTTGTAATACAATAGACTCATTGATCATGAAACTGGTCTGGCTTGCGTTCCCAGTGTGGTCATCACCCCTATACTTTGGGAGGTACATAATGAATTTTTTTAGCAATTACATATGGGTTTTTTTCTCCTTGGGGCATCAATCTATGAAGGAGGCATTCCCTTACACCCCCTGCTCCCCCACCAGGCTACTTACAGCAGCATTTGAGAGTTCTAAAGGTTTTGGATGGCCTTTGAATACCCTTGAAACCTGCCTGCTGATTGTGCTGGGGATCAGCATGTTGGCAAATATAACAGTGTTTTACCCGTGGCCGTCCCACCCTAGGAATGCCCTATTTCGTCTGATCTCAAAAATTAAGCAGTACCGGGTTCAAAGCTGGTCTAGGGTTAGACGACGATATAGAAGGACCACCAAGAGATCTTCCCCGAGGCTGGACAGTTATGAGTGGCCG
>NW_009911696.1:0-1850 GCF_000696875.1 Nestor notabilis
GTGTAGAAACATAGATTGATTTGATAAATCCCTTTTCAACAATCCATGAGATCAACAGATTTCATGCAGGTCCCATGAGATTCCAGGACATGCTCCTTTCATTCCTTCTGCTTCCCAGCTACACGCTTAGCCCAGCTGCCTGGCAATGTGAATTGCAGTGGAAATCTTTAGGAAATCTTTATATTACAATGTTAAAGGAGTTAGAAATAATTAAGTAAGGAGGGATGGAAGAATTGCCTATCTCCAAACATAATTAGTTTTCAATAATGACCATCTAAATTTGTAGTTCACACTCTTCCTTCTCAACGGCTCAATGCAAGTGTTTGCTATGGAGCCTCTGAGTTCAAGATTGATGTAAGATTTAATCTTTTATTCTTTACAGTCTTTGTTCCAATAATTAAGGGGAAATTAAACCAGCTGGAGACCTATTATTCTTAGATATTGTTAAATCAAGGTAACATTCAACCAGAGTATGCATATTTTAATCACTACTTTTCAAATCTCTTTTGAACAATTGGATTAGCATTTATCTTCTTGAAAGGATATATCTTTTGTTTCTTGGAATCATGTTTTCCTGTCTCTGAAACAAGCTGGAATCAGTGGCAATATGCACAACTACTTAACTGAGAGAAATGGGCCACAGTGGCCACTGGGCTGCTGTAATAACTGAGTATTTTTAAAACAACCTAATTCAGAGCAATGCATTCCAGTTGAGAGCATAGTTGTAAGAACGCTTCCTGGTGAAGGATTTGGCTAAGGTAGTAGAAATAACACTGGAAATCACAAAGTGGCCCCCAAGTTATTTTAGCAATAGAAGTCAAGGAGAATTATATCAGTAGAGAGTATCCTTATGCTACAGTATTGATGAAAAATTAGAAGAAACTGCATTCTAGCACAGAAAAAAACCTCAACCATCTCTTTGGAAACTGCTGTATCAGGTATTCCATGGTATGCACCTGAGGTAAGTAGAGGGCAGTGTTATTCTCATCAAAGTTCAAAACAAAGAAGCTATGACTCAAAGTGATGAGAGATCTGATAAATCCACACCATACTTATCTATTGGGTATAGTGACACGAGGGGCTAACCCACTTGATCCAACAGATTTCTATCTTCTTGCGTGCTCTGAAGCATTCATTTCTGTTTCACTCTAGAGATTAAAAGTACTGAAGAGAAAACTAAATTTAATGAGAGATGTAGAGGTCACTCAGGGCAAGAAGTCATCAGGGACAGCTGTTCTCAGGGGCACTTTTAGCATGATGTGAATTAAGTTTAGCATTGTAAAAGTCAATGATGTGTAGAGATGGACCCCTTAGAACAAGGGGGAGTACAGCTTAAGGAGGAAATCTTTAGCGGATGTCAAACACCATCTATTTCTAACAATGAATATTTAACTCCCAGGCTCACTCACGTGTGCTCCTGTACTACCAATAGCTCAACCCGTCTCCGATAGACGGAAACCCAATTTAAGATTGACAGAGACATAGTCCACATTCTGAATCCAACCCCACAAAAATCATTAAAAAGACCTCATTCTACCCATTGCTAGGCTGTCCCTAGCAGTACTGAATCTGCATCACCCTGGCTCCTGTGGTGCAGAGACCAAGTGCTGATTAAAACCAACGTTTTATGTGTGGTGTAGGACAGATGGTAGCAGCAGCTGGAAACCTTTGCAAAATGTGCATTCTGTAATTATCAAAACAGCAACAAAAAACCTGCAGCCTACACAGAAAGAACTGCAAAAAGCAGAGCTGGCTGACTAGTCCAGAAAGCATAAATGTACAACCTCCACTGTACATTCAGAGGGTTGTCATTTTTGCCAAAGCAGTCCACTGCAAAGGCTACCCAAAGC
>NW_009911696.1:1881-5975 GCF_000696875.1 Nestor notabilis
TGGCACAGCAACACACTTCCCATAGCTCCCCAGGATGCACAATTACGTGTCCAAAGCATCACCTTGAAACTACCAGTTATCCCTGAAATGGAGAAAGCCATACTCGGTGTTTGCTGGACTGTGGCTCTTGCAGTAGTGACAAACACTGCTTTTATTGGGGTGTGGGGACAGTGTGCCCCCTGCAACTTGTTTGCTTCTGAAGGCAGTGAGACATGTCTGGGTACTTTTACAAAAAAAACCCCACAAATTTCCTTTGGCAGGGATAATTAGCAGATTATAAATGCTATCATAAACCCAGCTCAAATTGAGGAATGGAGCTTTTTTCTCCCTATTTTTTGTTAATTTGGGCTTTCTAGAACTCATTAACAAAACCCTGCAGTGTAATCATATGCCTCCTTCCAATCTTATTCTAGCAATCAAAAAAAAAGGGTAAACTTTTAGGAAGGAATAAACACTTCCCATTTTTAACACATACTCACAAAGCTCCCTGAAATCTAACGTCTGAACACCCCCATCATACAACTGCAGGCTTCTATTTTTACATTTCCTCTTCATCCAAAGCACTTCTCAATCTCACTAACCTACTTGGCTTGATTACCTGTGGGAGAAAATCCAAGCCCCAGATTCATCACAAGTTCTGTAAAGGAGCATCACAATTGTTTGTGTCTTCTTTTTATTAGTCAAGGTCAGTAAGCATTTCTTACATAAAGGTGTAGGAGCTGGACTGCCATCTGCAGCCACAGAATACAAACAGCAAAGGTGAAATTTATATGGATGATTATGACAAAAATTAATAATACAGTGACCAGGAAGTTTAGGACTGTTTCTCTTCTGAGGCTCCAGATGAGCAGAACAGGAATTAAACTCTGAGTCCACTGGGTACAAGCCCAAGTCCATTCTTCTTGATAGACAAGCAAGCTCTACCAATCTAAGCACAATTTGTTTTCTACACTTTTCCTGCTGTACTAACTACTGATTTTCACAAGCAAATACTTTCTGCTACCTACTAGTGCAGGTGGAAAAGCAGCAGAGTCATAGACTGGCTTTTCCTATGTTTGAAGCAGAGGTAATGAAGGGGAACACTGACATTCCTGCGCAGACCATGCAAAAAGTCTCCCTGCCAGGCCAAAACCAGAGGAACCATCAACCCAACATCTTTTTTTTTTAATGTCTCCATTATTTGCCTTTAAACATATATTTAAATCAAAACAAAACCTGAACTAGTTGGTTACAACATACATAGACTGCTTGAGTACTCAGTAAAGCACACATAGAATGAATTTCTTGAACATTTAGCAAACAAGGCATGACCAAACCGCCTGCTGTTCAATTCCCTTTCCCATGTTCACTTCCTTAAATGCAGCAGCTAATATGTTTCAGCCACTGTAGCACAGCCTTGCTTGACTGTGGGAAGTCCTTCCTGGCACAACAAACTCCAACCACAACTATGTTGTCACTTCAAAGAAATCATACTCAAAAGACAACACCAAACCCAGAAGCATTTGGGAATGGCTAAGGGACCAATGCCAGGTAAACTACATCTTTCCCTACCAGCTGAGATGGACAGGGGTCTCTACAACTTACCTGCCCTATATTAAAATGTACAAGGTGTGCAAGAATATAAACTAGTCCCTATTAAATTATATTCCCACTATTAATTATGTCAGTTTTGGTTTTATGCTAAGAATTTACAACTGTAAAAGGTATAACATCTGAAAAAAACACGCCAACTTCAGGCTGGGAATTTGGGATCTCTTACAGAGGAGATTCATGCAGTTTGCTTCCTAGGGCTTTGCGCCATACTTCCTAGTATTCATACTTTTCAAACCTGGAAACTAATATAGTAATACACTGAAAACTAACATAACATTAGGATAGTCCAATGTGCCCATTCCAGAAAAATAAAAATGAGGGTTCAAGGTAGTAATTCTTTTTATTTTGCTGCTCTGCTGAGGTAAGAGTTGCACTGCGTTCATTCACTGACGTGAGGAAACCAGCCTGTTCCTCCTTTTCACACACATAGGTTGTGCTATCAGACCACAGAGCTGAACAAACCAATTATGTTGTATACTAGATTTCTCAAATCATTTTTCTAGTGTATTGCTTTTTTTTTTTGACAAGGTACCCACATTTCTGTGTGTGAAAGCTGTTCCTTGGTTTTTGAAGAAGTTATGACAGACTAATGAGGTGGGAGAAAAGGACAACAGCAACTTGTTGCATAAATGTATTATAGGAAGAAAGGAGCCAGGAACTTACAAGTGCATAGAAAGCCACATAAAATTGACTACCCCTATGAGTCTCAGTCATGTTTTTAGCTATTCACCAGGACTGTTACGGAATATAGTCTCATATAAAGAAAACTTCTAACTGTAACCTTGAAGCAGTGGAAAGAAAAAAATTGTCCACATGAAGAGTAAACACAGTATTTCAAAAAGCACATACCACTCATTTGTATATTGGCATTGTAATATTTACTGTTATCCTCCTTTCATTTTGTAATGCTGCATAAATACAATTGTTAAAAACTTAATTTCTTTTCCCCAGTGAGGGGAAAAGAATCATCCCCACTGCAGATGAGTGCAGTGAGATAAGGTCTGTACAGAGCTCTCTAGAGGTTTTCACAAGATGTCCCAAGATTGTACATTTGAACACACCACTAGTAGTTCAAATTCTGTGTATTACTTTGGAACCTACTGAATAGCAGCTGTTATTGTGCCCATTTACACCAAATTCCATACTCGTTATGACTTATTACATAATAAATTGCTATGTTTGCTGTTTGGAAGATCCCAGGTACATCACAGCACTGAATTCATCTGTATCATAAAATGGTAAAATAACAACTCAGACAGCAAGCAGCTCAGTCATCACAGACAACAGTTGTAAGCATAAGAGGAAGTCTTTCACAGAGCAGCTCAGACGAGAAAGTTTGGCTGCACAGGAGCACATTACAAACAAGAACTCTTCATAAAGAGTTTGCCTATGTAACATCCATGTGATCCAGGAAGGTTTAAATGTGCAGCATGACAGCAGCAAAGACCAGCATGAGGAAGGAAGCAATACTGGTGACAGAGCTGATCGTCTAATGCTGCCAAACAGCAGTGCTTAGCAGTCAACACAAGAGTATCTTCACTTGCTCATATTTGATAGGAAAAAATATAATGCAGCTGAGGCAAGGTATGTAAATCATGGTTTAGCTAACCTGCCACTTGTATAAACAAAACCTTGGTGCAGCTAACACTTTTTGTATTTCCTGCAAATACATCAGAGATCTCAGGCATTGAGATTAAGGTGCTTGACTTGCCATTGTAATCATATTACACTGACATGATTTATCTATGTGTGTTAAGACATGTACCTGTAGCACTGGAACCCGGAGGCCAGTCCACGACTGTCATAGCAGGAGTGCAAGGCATGACTGAGGCAGTGTTGATTCATTTCCAACTTGCACTTCTGAAGTTCCTCCAGAGACTGCCAGAAACCTAAATCTGTAATAGAGAAAGAAAAATTAAAGCACATGATTCTGGACATTAATACATTACCAAAACCTCATGAATATGATTCTATGAATGTGACTCTCGGATACCCTCAGATAATTTTACCATATTAGTTTAAAATAATGATAGGGAAATGAAAGTAATGACAGAAAGAGAATTTTAAAACCAGTATCTTCTACCTCCTTCAGCTCTTGTTGATTTGCCCCGTTTTTCTTACAACACTCTGTTCCTTTGGATTATAATTACCAGGTCTGTAAGGGATGACTATTTGCTTGTCTTGGGTAAGCGCTTCCATGCTTAGCCTTGTAAAGGCTGGGACTGGTAACTCTTTCACTTATAGAGCCATAGGACCAACTAGGTTGGAAAATACCTTTCAGATCAAGTCCAATCTTTACCCCAGCACTGCCAAGGCCACCACTAAACCATGTGAACCCAAGACACCATGTCACCATGGGCCTCGTCTACATATTTTTTGAACACTTCCAGGAACAGCAACTCCAGCACTGCCCTGGGCAGCCTCTTCCAATGCCTGAGCACCCACTGGGGGAAGAACTTTTTCCTATTACCCAGTCTGAATCTCCCCTGGTGCAGCCTGCG
>NW_009911696.1:6218-6452 GCF_000696875.1 Nestor notabilis
ATCCCGCGGCCCAACCTCCAGGCCTCTGGTACCTGCCCATTAGACCAGGACTGCTGATGGAGAGTGGCTGAGGAAGCTCCTCTCTGCCAGCTCCTTCAGCACTCTTGGGTGCAACCCATCCAGCTACATAAGCTTGTATATGTCTAAGCGGAGCAGGAGGTAGCTAACCAACTCTTCCTGAATTACGGGGGCTTCAGTAGCTGCCCATCTCTGCCATCCAGCTCAGGGAACTGA
>NW_009911697.1:0-224 GCF_000696875.1 Nestor notabilis
TTTTAGCCCTATCTGACCATTTCTAACCCATCTTAGGCCGTTTTAACAGTATTTGAACATTTCTAACCAGTTTTTGGCTGTATCATGCCCGGGTTTGGCCATTTTTTGCCCTATTTGACCATTTCCAACCTGTTTTTGGCCGCCTCTAACTCGGTTTTGGCCTTTCTTAACCCTATTTGACCATTTCTAACCCGGTTTTGGCCATTTTTCGCCATATTTGACCC
>NW_009911698.1:0-1090 GCF_000696875.1 Nestor notabilis
AAGGAAAAGGGGGAAATGGGAAGGAAAAGGGGAAAAATGGGAAGGAAAAGGGGAAAAATGGGAAGGAAAAGGGGGAAATGGGAAGGAAAAGGGGGAAAATGGGAAGGAAAAGGGGGAAATGGGAAAGAAAAGGGGGAAAATCAGTCAAAAGATGAGGAAAATGGGAATAAAAAGGTGAAAATGGGAATGAAAAACAGGAAAACGGGAAGAAAAAGAAGGAAAACGGGAAAAAAAGGGGGAAAATGGGAATGAAAAAAGAAAATGGGAACAAAAAGGGGGAAAATGGGAAGAAAACGGGGAAAATGGGAACGAAAAAGAGGGAAACGGGAAGAAAAAGAAGGAAAATGGGAAAAAAAGGGGGAAAATCTAAAAAGGTGAAAATGGGAATGAAAAACAGGAAAACGGGAAGAAAAAGAAGGAAAACGGGAAAAAAAGGGGGAAAATGGGAATGAAAAAAGAAAATGGGAACAAAAAGGGGGAAAATGGGAAGAAAACGGGGAAAATGGGAACGAAAAAGAGGGAAACGGGAAGAAAAAGAAGGAAAATGGGAAAAAAAGGGGGAAAATCAGTCAAAAGATCGAGAAAATGGGAAGAAAAATGGGAAAAATGGGAAGAAAAGGGGGAAATTGAGAAGAAAACGGGGAAAATGGGAACAAAAAGAGGAAGATGGGAAGAAAAAGAAGGAAAACGGGAAGAAAAAGGTGAAAATGGGCATGAAAAAGGAAAATGGGAAGAAAAAGGGGGAAAATGGGAAGAAAAAGAAGGAAAATGGGAATGAAAAAGGAAAACGGGAAGAAAAAGAAGGAAAATGGGAATGAAAAAGGAAAATGGGAAGAAAAAGAAGGAAAATGGGAATGAAAAAGGAAAACGGGAAGAAAAAGGGGGAAAATGGGAATGAAAAAAGAAAATGGGAAGAAAAAGAAGGAAAAGGGAAAGAAAAAGGGGGGAAACCACTCAAAAGATGAAGAAAATGGGACCAAAAAGGAGAAAAACGGGAAAAAAAGGGGGAGATAGAGAAGAAAACAGGGAAAATGGGAATGAAAAAGAGGAAAAGGGGACGAAAAAGAAGGAAAACGGGAAGAAAAAGGGG
>NW_009911699.1:0-11674 GCF_000696875.1 Nestor notabilis
ATAATAGTCAGTATTTTCATAGATAAAAGTAATAGGGTTATTTTTATAAGCAGCCTCCAGATAATGTATATTCCTCAGATGGGAAATATTCTCAATTGTTTTTTCTCATATTTAAGAATGTAATTTATTGTTAAAAGAAAGTCCCTGAAACTTTATTACAACGTTCACACTACTGAAGCCACATGAATTTTAGAGAATGTAAATCAGGACAAATTTATTATTATAATTAAACTTGTAAAATTTCAGCAACAGCTGTTCCTACATTTTAGTTGTTCACATACATTATTGATCAACACATGCTTTTTACTAATGTAAAACTTCTCAGAGTGTAGAGAAGTTATGCTGGTTATTGTTATAATTGGTACAGTGCTTCTGCAATGCTTCTTCGATTGAATGCACTTGTAATGTGCATTATCTGTCTTGCTAGGAGGAGCTCATCCCCAAAACCAAACTAAACAAAGCAGTTGAAGTTCACTGAAGTCTTTAAGTTACTAAAGATCACGTAAAATATAATTCTGTTACAACTGAATTGTTTATATGTCAGCTTCCTTGCATGCTGTAATACATATAAGCTCTTCTTATAAAAGTGCCAGAGCAACAGGTAAATCAGTGTAGTATCTTTTCGACAGTGAGATCTGTTTCTTCAGTTTCTTGTATCCTAAATGCTTAATGGCAGCTACAGTTTCAAGTGCTGAAAGTCTAAAGTCAGGTGCCTGAATAGTTAGGATCAGAGTACAAGTTCTACCTTTACTTACTGGTAGGATAACTTTGGGCATTTAATTTTTTTAGATTTTTATGTCTCTCTATTTTCAAGCAGTATATCAACACAATTGTCAAAGAAATTAATGTCTTAAGTCTTCTAATATGTAAGTTTACCTAGTCATCTCTAGTCAAAGAGTACAGACATCCCAAAAAGGCATTTTACTGTTACTTTACAGACATGTATTTTTTTAGGATGGCACAAATATTCACTAGAGCTGCCTTTCATTCTCCATTAACTACAATGTGTTTAGAAAACTATCCCACATATAACACTAATTTTTAATAGGTATCTACAAATAGTTGTATTTTCAATTAATCCTTTCTCAGTGTTATTTTCAACAGAGTTTCTGGTAAGAAACATGCACTAAAAATATGAAACTGTGTTTTACTAATGTCTAGCCATTTGGGTAAATAATGTTTCTGAACATTAGCTTAGTTGTTTACAGCACACCTGGCTATTTTCTTTTATGTTCTATTGTGTACAGCATTTTCTGTCTCTTCCCCTCACTTGTCTTTCCATGCATCTGAGATAATAATTTGCATAACTGTAGGCTTAGAACTCATTTCCTGAGTCTCAGACAATTAATTCAGGAGAACAGGGGCTAAAACTCAAAATGTTGAAAATTTATTAGTATTTTACCACACTCCCATGTTGAATAAGTTAACACTCTGATTTAGACTAGATTAAATTGTAACACTCAGCTTTCCTGTTAAGTCATGTTTACCTTGCAATCAAGACAATCATACACAGGTAACAATGCTCATTAGAAAAAGGAGTATTTGCCTTCTAAGTGGATATTAGGAAGGAAAAACTTAAAATAAAACATGTGATAGCCCTCTGTTCATTGTCTTTAGTTAGAGGTTTGTCAGTATTCAGTGTCCAATTAAAGAAAACCAAAACAAACCAAAACCAAAAACCAAAACAACAACAAAACCCAAACCCAACCAAACAAAAACCCCCTCAAAACATAAACTCTTGTAAAACCCAGGAATACTTTATGGCACAAAGAGTACAGTTTCATGAAATAAAATGAAGGAATATCACCACATAAGCAAAAAAAAAGAAAGAGATATTACAAAAAAAACTACCAAAATCATAGGATTTGCCTGAGTCCAGTGAATGAACTCTTCATTCACTGTCTCTGCAAAACTAAAACAACACCCCAACCTGAGAGGCTGTTTATTCTCCACATTTCATCGTGCTTGGGACCAGCAGGCAGTCGTTTCCTCTCCAGTCAGTGGGTAGATTGTAATTGATAGTGTTGTAATAGTGGATTATATTTATGTGTCCTTTTAATGTATTCCAGAGTAATTTACTGATTTCTATGAAATTTTAGTATTGCAAAACTGAGCAGAAGAAATCAAATGATTGTCTGGTATAACAAAAATTTACATTCTGAAATCAGTAACAACATCCTTGCCTTAGGGGGAAAAACAAGTAAATGCCTATCCACTCCAGCTATTTGTATAGGTAGCATAGTATGAAGATGTAGCATGAAGATGCAGTAGGAATTGCTTTTACTTTTTTCATTCTTAGTTTAGGCTGAGAGATTGACGGAAACCTTATCTGTCTCCATTATCATGGTTCTGTGGGGAAGACAGCAAGATGGGCATGGAGAATGGATTATCCTGTGATGCAAGTAGGACCCTTGAATAAGGACTGTCATGGGGACTGCATGAGGGAGTTAAGTTTCGATGCAGCCAAAAAAACCCAAACCCCATTTTGCTTAGCAAATTGCAGGGGTCTACGGCACAATTTGTACATAGCACAGAGTTGAGCCAAGATAACTGGGAGAAGCAAGACTGGCTTTTACAAAGAAAGTAGAATGATTTTGTCTCACATTCATATTCTTTTGTAAGCTTGAATGAAACATGAAAGAAGAAGTGATCGCTAAGCTAAATTATGCAAAACCCTGTTTAAGGTGCTTTGTGGCCTTTCTGCAAGATACAGTACAAGTATGCACTTTGAAAGAAACTCGCAGTCCAGAAGTACATTTTCATTAATCTTTCCAATTTGGAAAATAGAAAGTAGATTGTAGATTTTAGAGAGTTTTCATTAAGTCAATCAGAACTGGAAAAAATATATAATGAACTATTGTTTGTAAAACAAAGGAATAAGCAATAATATGTTAATTCACACACTTCCCTATCTGAAATAAAAGATGTGTCATACTTAAATATATATTCTGATATACAAAAGCATGGACCATTCAGTAAAGCTTAATTTGACTTTCTGTGAATTAGATGTTTTGGTGACTTCTGCCTGTTTGGAAAATATAGGACAAAAAACAAGGCTCTTAACTTACAACTAAAACAAGTGAAGAAGAGGGCATTCTGTTTTAAGTACTGATTTGCGAACTCAGAAGCCAGCTCAGCTAATGAAAATTCAGCAGGTTCTATTTGCAACAACCCAGTGTAGAAATGTTTTTTTAATTATAGCTTGTTTTATAACAACGGATAGGATCTGTAGCCAAATCTGTCCCTGTGAGACATTCAGCAATGGAACAATAGTATAATTATTTCTTGGATCCCTGATTAACAAAAACAATACAATAGTTGTATGAAGCTTGAATGTCTGGTTTTCAGAATAAAACAATCTTACCATGCAAAAGCTCCTCTTAATGCTGATTTCTGTAACTTGCTGGTTGATTCAAACCCATAAATGGAAGTAAAATGCATTTTAGAAACTAGCATACAATGGAAAGCACTGAACAGTTTTTGAAAACCTATATTTATACTTCCTACATTAAAGTTCTGTTTCTAACACAACTCATAACTCGTCTGCTGTAGGATATTTCAAACACTCGGTATCACATGGCATGGTCTTTCCTCTACTTCAGAATTTCAGCACTCAGGACCACAACATAATTTACTCTATTTACAGCCCATTTTCTGCCTGTGTGTGAGGCAGCAAAAAGCTTTCTCACAAGCAGTGTCCAAACCTCACTGGTACTGGTCCACCTTCTCTAGAAATCCATGCTGTGGTAAAATTCCTACCAATTATTTTGCTTAAGTAAGGATTTCATTATTATATCTTTAATGCCCTATGCCACTTTCCAAAGCAGTAGATTTGTGTGGAGTGAATTACAAATTCTTGTGTCAGAATACATTTCATGCAACTAAGATTGTCTGAAATACTTTGGTACAAAATTTTTTTTCAGCACTCAAAAATTATGTAACTGCTTCAGATGTTTCCAGATTTTTCCTTCAATTTTCAATTAGAATTCACAAAATCACAGAATCACTGAATGGTTGAGGTTGGAAGGAACCTCTGGAGGCCATGTAGTCCAATCCACCTGATTAAGCAGGGACACTTAGAAATTATTTTCTAGGACCATGTCCAGATGGCTTTTGGATATCTTTGAGGAGGAAGACTCCGCAGCCTCTCTGGACCACTCATACTGGTGCTTAGTTACTCAGCAAAAAAGTGTTCCCTGATGTTCATAACTTTCTGTGTTTCACTTTGTGCCCATTATTACCTGTCCTGTCACTGAGCACCACTGAATTCCTCATACCGAGACAACAGAAGTGAGAAGAACAGGACAGAAGACTATGAGGAAGAGAAAATTATGAGACTAAACCACTTTTTTTAAATGTTTCCAGTTTCTCCAAATATTGTAATGAAGAAAAATGAAATATGTTACATCAAGCACAGGTTCTACTTTTCTGTGCTTTTCCGTAAGATTAGAAATACCCCCACTCTCCATCACCCATTCCTCCCCTCCACCCAAGAGATCTTGTTGATATTTTTATTTCCTTTTTCAAATTCCACAGATGTTACTTATATTCACTAATTCTACAAATTAAAATTGGTAGAAAGTACTAGGTATGCATTCAATTTCACTGTAGCATGAAAGAAGCAGCTAGATCAGTTTCATGTGTGGTTGATTTAATGTAATTTTAGTTGTTACTATGATTAAAGAGAGTATCAGCTGGCTGACCACCTGGTATGAAAACAGAACACACACACACACCCCCATGTTCCTATTATGCTTGGATTGTCCTTTTATGAGCACCAGTTTGCTATTCTTTATCACTATGTAAGAATCAGAATTAATTCTTCTCTATACCTCTTGTGGGTGTGAAGTCATGCTTCACCTGGATGAGCTCTATAGAATCTGCTGAATTGGTGATTGAAAGAAGAGCGATTCCATGTAACTGGTACCAGTTGTGGTCCTGACTTTTAAACTCAGCTCAGGTTCAAAACCATACTGAGTCAAATTGTTCTGAATTATATATTGAAATTACTTTGACACAGGTTAAAGACCTATTATTTTGACTGAATTTTCCTTTCCATTTTGGGTTTCATGTAACAATGATGTGATATTTCCTGATTAAAAATAAAGACTGAATGTTTTTCAGGACCTGAAGAAATCCCATCTTTTTCCCCCACTAAATGATACTTTATGATTGAATATGTCACAGATTTTAGATTTGAGTTTTGGCCAAGTTTTGTGGACCTGAACCATAACCCCACCTCATGCTGTATATAATCCTGCATATGTTGCAGCATAATTAAGATTGTAATTACTTGTTATCATTAGTACCAGTATTGTACCAACTCATTACTCAGAATAACTTGATCCCATCTTTAGCTTAAAAGAAAAATTTAAAGCTGCATTTGGTTGCAAAAAGATGAAGATAAATACAGATATAGTCCAAGCATGCTGTAGAATTCCCTTCTGAAAGAAGAATCCCTGATACTATAGTAGAGACAAGAAATTCAGTGTACAAGTGAGGGGCTCAGCACTGGACCAGGACCATGGGTCACAGCCTGACATTCAACCTGTGTGCTGAATGCCAACTGCTGGGGGCGTGTGTCTGTACCCTCCCCAGACCACATGTGCATGGTGCATGAGAGTGGATTCACTGGTAAACTCCAAGCTGCACCAGCCAGCAAGTAGGAGGCACCAGGTCTGGGCAGGGGTATCAGGGGGGTGGAGGGTCTGTGCTGGTATCGGAGGGGACCTGTGAGTGTGGGGTGCCTCTGGGACAGGTGTGTGAGTGCTGTGTGTGTGCAGCAAGCACCCAGCTGGACCAGCTGGAGAGTCAGGGACCCAAGAGGCAGGTAAGGGTGGCCAGGATCTGGGCAGTGGTGCTGGACAGGCAGAGGGCCTGTGCTGGTACTTGGGGGATCCACAAATGTGGATATGCTTGTGAACTTGGGGAGTGTGGTGTGTGAGCTGCAGTACTGACCTTCTGCCTCTGCCAGCCCAAGAGGATGAGGGGATGTGGTTGCCTGTGCTGAGTCTGGTGTGAGTCCTGAATGTCAGTGCTGCTGAAAGCAGAGCCTGGTCTGTGGCCAACTGTGTGTGTGTTTCATGTGTGTGTCTGAGATACATGCTGTTTTGGTACTGCAGGAGCTTTCCTAGTGCAAAAGGGGCAGACATATCCCTCAGCCTGGACAGAAACCCGGGTCCCTGGGCATTGGGCTGGGCTCCAGTGGCCAGGCAGGAGGATCCTGGACCAGGCAGACAGAGGAGGTGGCCGTATATCATATTAACACCATCATAAGCTCTCAGTAGGTTGAGTGACAGTCTTCCCTTGTAATTAATATGATACTCCTAAGCCTAAGCATGCACTTAGAGCATTTCTTTGTAGAAGGCTTTTCCCCCCCCTTGTTTTGATGGCATAGCTTAGTCTAAGTTTCTTGACGGACTTGCTGTCCATTCATCATCTCTGGAACTGGATCACTGTTTACTTGACCTTTAGATTTATAGTTTAAAGTATGGATTTAAAAATTTATAGCACTATCAGCAAAGAAGTTGCCAGTATTGGTGTTAGGCCTGCGCCACTTTACTGGCTGACTGTTCCCTGTCAGTGTAAAGTCAGAGCAGATTTTGACTAGTATGAGGATCTTTTGTTACCCAAGATCATTAGTTTTAATACATAACTAATGAAACCATCCATTTTTGTAATTACGTATTTTTCTTTTTGTTTAGGTGGTCAATTAATTACAGAGGTTAATTATTTTGCAGAAGCTTAAACTGAAATGTTCACGTCCTCCCTTGGTTTAAGGATTTATTTTCTCAGTCATAATTTCTCAGAGGTTTTTTTTGTTAAAAAACTAAAAGAAAATTATATTCTTTTCGTGTGCCTTTTACTGATTTTCCTAGTGACAGAAATTCTTACTTTGGAAAAACAGATCTCTAAATTTGGGTTACTGAAAATAAATGCAGAAAGAGAAGATTTTAAGCTCTATAGTTAGCTATATTTCTATTTTGTTCATATTGAAAAGAAAATGCCTGCTAGCAATTCCAGTAAAATTGTTCAGGGTGGAAATTCTAGAATGAAAAAGCTGCAAGAAGGTAAGAAAGCAAAAGTTTGCTTAGTGATAGTATATAAAGTGATAGTATATAAATTTAGGACTTCTGTTGATGTAAATGAATACAACTCAATGACTAAGAGTATCTATTTGGTTTTGCTACCACTGGATTCTAATCCTAAAGCTAGAAAAGGAACTTAAAAGAAAAATGCTAATTATAAAACCACAGCCCAGAGCAAGTACTATTACATTTATTTCTATACTGAATTACACAGTAATACAGAATTAACTTAATCAACTATCTATGTCCACCCAAGGGAGATGAATAAAAAGAAACCTGGTAGAGGATATTGATCATCATATAAAATGGTAGCAATTACCATTAACAAATAATAGTTTTTAATAAGCAAACATACAGTTGCTACTATTAACTTGAGGTTTTCCTCATTAAAAAAAAAAAAAGTGAGGAAAAAGGAGTTGAGGCCTGATGCTTTTTCCATTAATTTCGGGAAAACTTACTTGAATTTTGGATGGTTTCAAGACACCTGATTTAAATTTCTTTAAAAATAGTAACTAATAGAAAATACCTGTATCTTCCTAATGTTCTTTTCTCTATTGACTTTGTAGAAATCTTGAATGTTTAGCCTAGATATAACCATTAACTTTCAGATAGCTAATATTGATAAGAAAGCAACCACTAACCTAAACAGCTATTAAGCTTAAGGCAAACTTTCGGAATCTCTTCTTTATTCTGAAATGACCTAGCTAACCAGACCACTCTGGCTCCCTGATGCTGAAGCTGATTTTTGTGGGAAGATGTGCTTAGCTTAATTTAACAACTCTCTTGAGATACTCTTGAACTGGTTGTTTCCATTGCTTCAAAGATGCAGTATTTTGATCCATGAAGACCTGTAATATTCTTTTCATGAATCCCACAGCTGTGGTAGCTAAACAATTTGCAGCAGTGCTATCGGCTCTGGAGCTCACAGGGAATCACTGTATCATTCTGTGGCTATGATTCACAAAGTCAGTTTATTTCTCCAGATGAGGCAGGTTCAAATCAATAATGGTTAACTAATCCAAGTGTATATTGCGGGTTCTTTTTTTTTTTCTTTTGTGTTGACTCTTTGGTTTTTCTAAAAGAAGTTCAGGAAAATTTGTAACTCTGTCTCTCAATCATAGTGCTTTTTGAACAAAGTATGTACTGCTTATTTTAATTTCTCTTAGAGAGTGAAAATTGCTTATTCCATCATTGCATTCTATGATTCTTTGCTGACCATTGTAATTGCACAGATATATTAATAAACCTAAATATTCATTTTAGTTTGATAATTGATATCAGTTAAATTTCCTTATAGATATGCATTTAGATATCCTTCTATTCCTGCATGATGACAAAATTTTTCATTGGTTTGTTTAACTTTGTGGACTTTTTTTTTCCAGTATGAACAGTGATAGTACAGGTTTTAACCTCAGAAATATATACTTATTACATTTTCCGATGTAATTAGCTTTTCATAGCATAGTTTGCAACAGCTTCTGGTTCTCAGAGAGAGTTTTTATAGATCACACCTTTAAAATGATGAGAAATATACCTAAATACTGATCATTTTCTTATGAGAAACTTACTTCACAGATGAGCATGTGCAGACCTTTGAAATTTGGCTCTCCTGCCTGCCATCTTCCCTGGGTTGCTGTGAAAGCAAGTTAAAAGAAAAAATATAACAAGCAAACATAATAACAATTGCCTCAAATGCATTGCCAGGAATCTATTTGTATGTCAAAAGTTAAAAAAACCACGAACGAACAAACAAACAAAAAAAAAAAATTCAGGAGAATAGAAGAGCACTAATCAGTGTGTCCTGTGCTCTTCTTTGTAGTCCCAGCGCCGTGTTACATTTCACCTCCCTGATGGCTCCCAGGAAAGCTGCAGTGACAGTGGTCTGGGAGACCACGAGCCAGTGGGTGGTGGAACCCTGATCTCACACCCTCTCCCTCTGGTTCCGCCGCAGGACGAATTCTACGACCAGGCTTCACCGGACAAGAGGACTGAAGCTGATGGCAACTCCGACCCCAACTCGGGTGAGTCACCATCACTGCTCTGCTTATCTGAGTTGCTTTAGCAACTTGGTTACTTTCTTTTTTATCCCTTTGAGCTCTGCAATTGTAGAGATGTTTTTTAGCATGTGCATGAATATTTGGTCATGTTAGCTCATAATGACTCTTAGGAAATAATGTAGCTTACCTGAAATGCCTCATGTTGTAATTTAACTGTAGAAACAAAAGTATATCCAGTAAGAAAAAACCCTTCATACTAACTGCACAGTAAGTTGGAACGGCTGGAAAGAAGGGCCTCCTACAAGGTAGCAAGTTTTTCTTGATGAATGCAGTGCTGTTGCTACTTAGCACTGGACTTTATGCTAGGAAAGTCATTCTAAATACAAATTTAAAGAGCAAGGACACAGAGGTGACACTATCTGTTAGACTAACATAGAAAACAGTAGCTCAGATTTCTGTTACACACCTACAATTCCCTCTTCTAGCAACAAGAAACACAGGGTTTCTTTGTTGGATTGGAATGGTATGATGTTCTGCTTTGGAGACTTGAACATGCTGAAAACTGCAGGGGTGGAGGAGGGGGGAGTGGGACGGGGGTACAGTAACACTGCCCTTAAGCCTCTTGTTTTCTGTCTAGAATATGGAGATAAAAGTTAGAAGTTTTATCCATGCTCTTGGAAGGTAATAGAACTTGAGTTCTGTTGCACTCCAGGAACTATGATCTTAAACCTTGTGCAAACATAGATTATAAATCATGATTATCTATTCATACCTGATACAGAGACTAATAGAAGATTAGGCAGAGTGAATAAGTGTTCATAAAAGCTGTATGAAAATTTTTAATATGTCTGCAGTTACACCTGGTTTAACATGGGGGATGCTAAATTCATGGCAAATTCATGAAAATCTAACCATCAAGCTGTACTGATGATCAGTGAATTATTGAATTATAGTCTTTTCCATATTCATCAGACTGAATTAGGACAGACATTGAAATAGTGCATTCCAGATCTCATCAAGTCTCACAAACTAAGAAGGGAATGATACTGCCATTACTGTGACAGAAATCATCCTAGGAAAACCTAAGCCAGGAAGGGAGTGATGGCATCCATTATATGAATTTGCTTTTTATATCTTACTCAGTATCAAGCTATTGCCTAGGCATTGTGTCAAAAGTTATTTTGCTACTGGAGGCACAAATTTTTTGGAAGAGATGTGAAATGGCATTTAAAGCAGTTTATGGTTATTGAAAATCCGGTGGCAATTTTCAGAAGAGAAAAATGCTATCTGGTAACTGGGAAAAATTGCTTCGTGGATATTTACATATGTTCATGGTTAAAATAACTGATGTAGTATAATTTCAACATTGTATTCTTTGACACTTATAAACTGCATTTCTAGTTCTATTTCAGTGAAATGTTAAATGAGTGTATTTAATGGTAGATATGGTTTCATTTCAGTGGCTGTTTAAGGATTTCTGTTTATGAAAGTACTTGGGACATGATGAGGTAAAAGATACAGCTATAAAGTAAGGAATAAGTCTTAATGGAGAGTCATAGTGTTACCATGTACATGTACTACTCCTAGTTTTGGATTATAAAAGTGGCAGAACAATATTTTATTTTTATTTTAAAAGTTTCAACTGAAGAGAAAGAAAAGTGCTTATGGGAACATTTTCTAATGATCTTCAAGAAAAAATATCTACATTAAAAATAGAGATTTGTCCCACTGTATTTTTATGAAAGTTCATTCTAAGCAAAAGTTTGTTTCAGCTCACAGGAATATGATATTAATCTTGATAGTAAAGTCTTTGCCTCATGGTGAGAGCAATTTTGGTTAATGGCTTTAATGCTCAGTGAACTGTGTGATTTATTATTGTACACTGTGAAGTTATATGAATAAAAATGCAGCCATTGTTTCTCAAAGTTAGTGTGCTGCTATTTTAATTATATTTGAAGAGTAATCAAGGGCCAGGTCTTCAAAACCTGAAACAGGGAAAAAAAAAAAAGCTGAAAATCTTGATAACTTATTATACAAAGGCATGAGAAACCTTATTGCCATATTTTCTTGCAATCTTTAGCTTCTACGGAACTACAATTACATGATTTAATAAAATACATGTACACAGTGAGAATACATTCATCTAGCTAATCTTAAAATAGCGGTATCTCTAACTTGGAGAAACTGAAATGAAGAGAGGCACCAATGGCACTAGTATTGGCAGCCACACACCTTCACTGTGGTTTTGAAGGAAAGGTAACAAGATAGAAATATGAAGTTAAAATTTATATGAACTCTTAGAGTCATGTGTGTAGTCCAAGTCTGGTTTGTATCACTCAAAACTGTCTTCATTGACAGAGGACTATGATGTTATCCTGCCAGTTAGTTGCAACTTCCTTGTATTTCACCTTTGTCTCATTTACACCCTGATATGCTTTACAAAAAGTCTTCCATCATTGAGCAACAATTCACCATGTTTAAAAACAATATAACATTACAGAGTGACACCAGCACCGAGGTTTTGTTACGCATTATTAAGTGATAACAAGTAATTCAAATTTACTACAGTGTCCTGGGTTCAGCTACAGC
>NW_009911700.1:0-357 GCF_000696875.1 Nestor notabilis
ACAATCCATGGTCTCATTGCAGGAGGTGGCCAGGCTGGATTCACCCCTCTCAGCCCAGGCTGCCAGCTCCCCATTACCTCCCACTTCTCTGCCCAGCAAAGTGCTCCATGGTGTTAGAAGCAGACTCATAAGGACACCAGCCAGCACCCATGGCACGGTTGAACATGGCCTCTCCGGGCTCGCAGATTTTATGGGCCAAGCTCCCGCAGTAACAACCACCCTGAGCCTTGTTTGCTGCTGGTGCTTCTCTTTGAAGCCAGGGACACAGCTGCAGACCTTGCTAGTGAAGACTGAGGCAAAGGAGGCCCAGAGTACCTCAGCTCTGTCCATATCCACTGCCACTTGCAGTGGTGCCCT
>NW_009911700.1:407-5684 GCF_000696875.1 Nestor notabilis
CAGATGTGCAAGGGACATCAGATCTTCTATAGCTAAAACAGTACTTCTAAAACTATAGAATTACTATCACAGAATGGTTTGGGTTGAAGGGACCTTAAAGATCCTCCAGTTCCAACCCCCTGCCACAGGCAGGGAAAACCTCCACTAAAGCAGGCTGCGCCACGACCCCTTGCTCCAAGCCCCTGTGTCCAACCTGGCCTTGAACACTGCCAGGGATGGGGCAGCCACAGTTCCTCTGGGCACCCTGTGCCAGCGCTTCAGCACCCTCACAGGGAATAACAATTCCTCCCTTTCCATTAATGGGATGGAGCTGTGCATGCCCAACAACAGCATGGATGGAACTGTGCTCAGCCATGCCAGGGACAGAGATAGTGGGGGCCTGGGACACAGACTGTGTATACCCAGGGTTCAAATGAAATTAAATCCATGTAAAACTGGGAGCATTTGATCAAAGGGCCCCAAGACACAGGTTGTGCTGTTTCTTCTTGTCACCTGCCTGCAGCACACAGGGATTTTCAGTCTTCACCAGATTCCATACTTGTAGGGTGCTTTCAGGGATTGGACTGCTGTGGAAAAACCTTGTACATCTGAAATGGTAAAGAAAAGAGGTGTAAGAGTGCCCAGAAATCTCACCCAGCAAGCTGGGCTGAAATTACCTCCATTTTGTGTTTGCTGTATACACAGACTACTCTCGGGAAGCAGAAGGTCTGAAGCGTTGGGGGCTGATCAGGATCAACAATGGCCAGCAAAGGCAGTTCTCAGCCACAGGACCTGAGGCAAGCAGAACAGTCTCAGAGATGGTCACCACATTCAGAGGAAGTCCAGGTCATCAAGCACGTTCATGGTGATGAACAGGTCCCAGGAAAAGCTACAGATCAGAATGAGGTCTGGTGGGGGTAACCAGGATCAGATGCAGTCCAGACAGGTCCACAGCCAAGCCCTGCTGTGCTAGAGGCCGATGCTTCTACACCACAGGTTAGCAAGATACTAGAGGCCTGGGGCTGAGCTTAAATGGGGGTGGAGGCCTCAGGTGAGACCCATTAAAGCCTATCAGTGTCCTCAGGACCCCGCCTGCTTCTGCCAAGTTTCCAGCTTCATAACTCTGCAAGGAGGTGCTGGCTTGGGGGTAGGGGGGAGTTGTGCCTGAGGTGACTCAGTTCTTGGGAACTGGCACAGGGAGGATATATTAGCAACATACTCAGCATTTACTGCAACATGAGAACAGGGCTAGAGGAGATTCGTTCACCTTCAAGAGCAGGGGGTTAGAGTCCAGACTGCAAACACAGCTCTAATGCTACAGGGAGGAAAAAGTGAAAAAGTACTTCCCATGTTAGAGGTGCATCCTTCCAAACGGTGCATGCATCCCCTTGGTGGCTACCTGGCTGGTTGGCATGTGCTCTCTTACTGTCTGGGAGGCATGCCATGAGGATAAGCATGGCTGACCAGGAGATACTGCCTTCTAGTTGGTCTGCCACCCATGAGGGAGGTGGCTGCCTCTGCTCACCTTGTGTCTACGTGTGCTGGAGGGCCTGGGATGCAATGGGGAATTTCACTCCACTTTCTCACCATGCTTCTCCCCTGAGCATGTTCTGCAGGAGTACTGCTGAGCAGGACAGTGCAGAGCCAAGTCTCTGCTCGCGTCCTGAGGTGATGGCCCTTTTGGGTGCTCCCCATGCACTGCGCGGGGTGCGTGAATACGATGCCCAACTATGGGGGTGGCACTTGTAGTACCACAGCCCTGACCCTCCTGCTTGCATCATGGCACCTTCATCTCCTCCATCAAATCAGCTCAGAGAGGAGCCCTGAGGCCCTATGTCCTGGTGGTGCTGGGTGGCTGTGACCACTGTCTGGGCTCTGATGTCCCCTGTTAAGCCTCACAAGCCTTTCACTAGTGTCTGGTTGGGCTGCCTGGGATGATGCCCATGGTTCCACCCAGATCTGATGTTGAACCAGACACACAACCAGAACTGACACAGAGTTGGTGTCTTTTTCAGCTGGTCTCTGCAGGCTGCATGTTCCCTTGGACATGGTGAGAGGAGGAACACAAAGGCTGCTGACTGGGGACCCAGGGCCCAGTCTCTGCAGAAGGCAGGGGTATTTGCAGGCTGCTCCTGCAGCCAGTGCTCCAGCTGCATGTGTGCCACACGCACACACATGTGCCCATTACATGTGCACACACACTTCTCTATTTCCTCTTGCAGCCCATGTCCCCCCGCCAGTGTTCCGCACAGTTGCTATGTACTGATAAAACGTGTCTTGAAATGGACTGACATGATCTCAAGTGTTTTTTTCCAAACCTTTCAAATTCACTCATGGTGGCAAAAGTGTTGGGAATCTGGAGTGTCTGGAGAAGCCTTGGGATGTTGTCAAGGCAGGAGGAGGAGGCTGTGAGGCCCAGAGAAGATGCTGGATGTGAAGGAGCCTAGTACTGCCCAGCACCAGCACAGAAGAGTGATTTCTCCTTAGGCTGGGGAAAGGGCGTTATCTGGGAAGCTGAGCTGCATTCCTCCACCAGTACTTTCAAGCTGCTGCCTCGACTGCACATGCAAACAACTTGTCCACTGCTTTTCTCCCCAAAATGCCAGGGCTTCACTCAGGCAGTTGCAGAGTGCTGTGTCAGGGCTGTGTCTGTCCTGGTGCTTGCTGTAGCTGTTACATCCCTGCACATCAGCAGCCAGAAGCAGGAAAATGTGAGACAATGGGTTACCTGTAGGATTATGTAGGATGAAGCCAGGGATAAAGTGATACCGGTTACAGAGAGGACAGAGAAAAGAGCCCTGGGCAATTACAGCACCTACCAAAGCGTGACAGGGGTTAGGGTTAAGTCCAGCTTCTGCAAGGCAGCACATTGGTCCTTGGAGATTTACTGGAGGGGAGCAGGCAGCTCCAGGGACGGGACAGTGGCAATCAGCACAGCGTTTCAAGCAGGGTGAAGGCTTTTGTGTTTATCTCATTTTAACTAGATACACAACCGAACTGACACACAGCTTCCCTCTTGTTCAGCTGGTGGCTTCAGGCTGCATGCCTTACCACCTCCGTCAGGGTGGGAGAGGAGAAACAGCTATTTCTGAACCCTGTGGTACTGATGAGGGACTGCAAGGCACGTTTAGAAAAGGCTGAGAAGAGGAAATCAGGGGGCTTCTGACAGGATGCCATATTAATTGCTGAGTATGGAGGCTTGGCCAGATGGGGCATGTGTGGGAGATCCTAGCCTGTAACCCTGATTTCAAGCCTGGGAAGAGCAATGGAATAGCTGCTCAGGGACTTGGTGGAGGCTGGAAGTGGGAGCACGATTCAGGGCAGCCAATGGGGCTTTTATGGTAAAAAACAACTTGTGAAAGGGACTGAGCAACAGCGTTGGTGCTAAAGGAAACTGCCTGGCTGTAATGCAGGCAGGGCTTTAAGAACACTGATTTCATCCTCTGCAGCAGCCTCGTTACCAGCCCCAGACACGGACAGATCCTGAGCAGGAGGCTCAGCACAGCTCACCCTCTTCAGTGGTGTCATTATAGCTGAGTGAGTTTACCAGTGAACATGTCATGGTTCTGAGCAGCCCCTGGGGCAGACACCATCCAGACGGTGTTTTCCTGCACCTGGGAATGACTACATCTGTCATATGGGACTGTAGCAGGCTGACTGCATGGTGTCCAAATTCCTCCATTCCTGGGAAAACAGGAGAGCTGTCCCCTCCCTTGACATCCTGAGCCTGAGCAAACGCAGCCTGAGAGGTGGCGGCAACAAAAGTGGCCTTGCTTACAAACAGGTTTCCTCTGATGTAGGTGATGTTGTTGCTAATATGAGAAAAGTAACTGGCACCCTGGACCTCCCAGGGAGAGGCACCACAACCTGATCTCCAACCCCCGGTCACCAGCCTTGTGATAGATTTTCTGCCTTTGCTTTCCCCCCAGCACCTGCACACCCATCAGCCATGCAGCTGGGGGACAGCCCTTGGTGGTAGAGGAGGCTGGAGCCTGCTGAGGTGACAGCTCTGGTCTGGATCCTGCTGAGACCATCAGCATCCAGGGCAGGAATTGTCACTGCAGTGCTCCTCCTCTGCTTGTTCTCTCCAGCTCAGCAGTGGTTCACTTCTGAAACTGTTGCCAGCCACCAAAGGAATTTCCCAGCTTACCTATCAAAACAGGCATTACAAAGTCTATTGCAGAAATTGATTTTGCTGGCAAAGGTCACCACTCCGGCTTCCACAAGTGGCACAGGAGGCCAACCTGTTGGCCACCAGCTTCCTGTAAGGGCCTCACAATGGAGCCAGGGAAGGACAGGGATGACTCGGGAAACACCAGGCTTATGAAAAATGGCATGTCCTTGCGGCAGAGCATACTCCACAGAGCTGACCATCCCTTCTCCCTGTAGGATTAACCCTCTGGAGCTGGGTGAGAGCAGCCTGCAGCCACCTCTCTGCAGCCCTGCATTGATCCACACCGTGCACGAACAGTCCCTTCTCACCCAAAACAGCCTCAGAGGTCCAGGGATCCTCAGTTTGTGCCACTAGTTTTCCCAGATGCCTCCAGCTGGAGGAAGCAGTGATTGTTTTGCTCTGTTTTTTCCTAGTAATTCTTGCACACAATTTATTTTCTCGATGGCTACTGACCACTGAACTGACATTTTCATAGCACAATCTGTTCCAGCCCTGACGTTCCAGATGGTAACACTTAACTCAGAACCCGTTGTTTTATAAATAGGGTTAAAATTGTTTTTTCCCCTTGTGTACCATTTTATGTACATTTGAATTTCATCTTTTTTATTGCCCAGTCTCTTTCCACAGTTGGCCTTCATCCACACAACCCTTTGTATCAGCAGCAAACTTAAGTATTTGCCTGCATTTGCTGATTATTGTTGAGTGTGCTGAAGGCAGCCCCTGCACAGCTCCTTGGTGGTTTCTGCTACACAGCTTTTTGCCTCCTACCTTTTTTTCCTTAGCTTTTAGCAAATGATTGCTCCCTGTAAGGGCCTGACATCCCATTCCACAGCTGCTGTCTTTCTTTAAGAGCCTTTGCTGAGACACCTTGCCAAATACCTCTGGAAATTCAGATGGATAATCCCAGTAGGCTCACCTTGCCCACATACCTCCTAACACTTTCAACAAGCTCCAAGTCTACTCTTTAAAGCAGTCCTACTCCTTTCCAGTCCATGGATCCGGTTTATAGCCCACAGATCCCTGCATCTCCACCTCAGCCACCGTTCTGTCCCTTGGTGCTATGGTGGGCTTGGCAGAACGGGTGCTCACCACAGCAAACAGGTCAACAGTCTCAGGTGTGAGTC
>NW_009911700.1:5696-8049 GCF_000696875.1 Nestor notabilis
GTGTCCAGGAGCTGATGGCGGCACAGGACACCTGGGGTGTCCTGTTCCTTATCAAATAGCAACTGTTGTCCGTGTAGGGCTAATACGAGTAGTAACAGACCTGTGAAACAGGCGCTATTAGCAAATCCTGGAGATACTGTGTCTTAAAGCAAGGTCCATTTTGTTTCTTCTCTGTTGAATCATGCTTTGACACCATGACATTGACTAAACCATCTCCGAGAGAGGTGACCAGTTAAGCCTTGGAGAGACTGAGCTGTAGAGCTCCAGAACACAGCACAGGCGCTCGAGGCCCTGCAGATACCCACCTGGGCAGGCAGATGCAGGCTCAAAACTGATGGCTCTAATAAAAAACAAATACAAAGAGCAAAGCCTCAACCCCCCCTATTTGCCCCTTTACAGAGCTCCTGTTGCCAATAAACCTCTTCATAGTGGTTAAGTTGTTCAGCCTCTTCACTGCTTCTCCAAAGCCAGGTCAAATTTAAAGCCCTGCCATATACCTGAGGGTCTGTTTTGATGCATTTGTATCTTGTTTACAAAGATTAAATCCCTTTGTTACATTCATTCGTCCAAAGGCAACAACTGTTGTTTATAAAAGATAAAATTTGAAATCTCACACATCTTGTTTTCAACTCTTTTTCAGTGTTTATCTAAGCTGTAAATGAGCTGTGGTTTTCCCTGAGGTTTCCCACTCACTACGCACCCACTGGCCATTGTACAAATAACTGCTCTGCAAGAAGACTTAGCGAACAAAATCTTTCCTTGCAGACAAATCCAGGACTAGCTCAGAAGCATCCCAGCACAGAATTACATGGCAGAAACCTGACATCCCACTTTGAGCGTATTGAGCTTCAGAGACATTAAATTGAAATTCGTATTCTCCACATTATTTTTACTTCTGTCTCTCTGGAAATTGAAACCCTTGCAAGGTTAGTTTCTACAGGGGAAGGATACACTGGGAAAGAAAGGTGGTATCAAGCTGTTCAGCAGTGAGAGCTCCAGAAAGTGGTTTTAAATTATCACACAGAAGTAATAAAAAAAGTTGAGAGATGAGGAGCTGGGCAAAGAGAGATGGTCACATCAGTCATCTATGCATCAACTACCACCAGGAGCTGCTGACACTGACAAGAATTGGCACTGGAGCTGCTCTAAGGTGTCCCCTTCAGGAGCCTTCTCTTCTCCAGCTGACCTAGCCCAGCTCTCTCAGCCTGGCTCCAGAGCAGAGTTGCTCCAGCCCTTGCAACATCTCTGTGGCCTCCTCTGGACTCACTCCAGCAGCTCCATGTCCCTCTTGTACTGTTGCCCCAGAGCTGGATCAGGACTGCAGGAGGGTTCTCCCCAAAACACAGCAGAGGGGGAAAATCCCTTCCCTTGACCTGCTGCTCATGCTCTGGGGACACAGCCCAGCACATAGGGGGTTCTGTTGGGTACAGATACTCTCTGTGGAGATACTTGTTTTGCCCCAGACTTTAGCTCTACTAGATCAAGCATTCAGAGGACCTGCTAGAATTGTACAGGTGTATGAATTGCCCCATGAGCAGGAACAGGTTTAACCCACAATGTGCTCAACCAGTAGGACCCAGCATATTGGCAGGTCCTGCTCCACAGGGAAGCAGGACTGTGCCTGAAGGAGCTGGTGTTTTTTTACAGAAGCTGAGGGGGAAGCAGGGATGAACACACAACAGCAGAAAAGCTGCTGCCATGAAGAGGAGCTCCTTATGGGTGGGCAGACTACCAACCAGCAGTGAAGACACCAACTATGGTTAAGTAGATCCAACAAGCCAGGTTTGCCAGGAAAGCCACTGTGCCCCTTCTGAATCCAATATGCATCAGGCTGGCAGAACCATCTCTGCAGAGACCTGCAGCTTCCTGATGCATGAGCAAGCGGCAGCACCTGGGTGCGGATGACAAAGGGATGGAGGTATTGCAAGGGAGGGGAGAAGGTAAGAGGCAGGAAGCTATTCAAGTGGCTCAAAACACAATGTAGGTGCTATTCTCACAGCAGCCATTGACGAGATGGTCACATCAGTCATCTATGCATCAACTACCACCAGAAGCTGCTGACACTGACAAGAACCGTGAGGACTGTGCCTTTGTGGCATCACCCAGGCACATCTTGTAGACTAAGGACTGAAACCAGGACATTCCTCATCTGATTCAGCCACTGAATCACTGGTGTCATGTGGGTCTTCAGCCTGGGATACATAAATCTCTGCATTGCATTCCCCCTGCTCCAGCAAAGGAGCCACCACAAGTGATGTACTCTGGCTAAGCCTCCTCTTCTTCTCTTGCCCAGTGAGCTGAGCCCATTCTAGGAGCTGCGTTTGCCTTCCTGCCTCTCTCCAGCAGGCAGGGG
>NW_009911700.1:8080-8674 GCF_000696875.1 Nestor notabilis
TCTCCAGCAGGAAGTGGTCTTCTAACCATGCACGGACAAGACTTCACCTTGCAAAGTCTCCTTGAAAAAGTAAGTTTGTCCTGTTCAGATTTTAGGGGCAGGAAAACCACTATGAGATTATGTTTTCTCATTGAAGAAAGTATGCAACTGATCATCTTACAAATCCAAGCCCTAGAAACTCTGGTAAGCAAAGTGCAGTTCTAGTAATGCTTATTACTGTTTAACCCACAACCACGTGTTCAAGCATCATAAATATACAAAAAGCCGTTGTCCCAAGGAGCTTGAACTTTCAGCATGTTGCTCCTCACAGCTCACCTCCCATCCACCACGCTCTTGCTCATGTATTTAGCTTTGATATGAGAGAGTCACCCAACAAAATTGTAGCAATGCTCAGATTGCTTTGCTGTGTGAAACAGCTCCTGCTCGTGCAGGAATCTGTGCCCTGAGCTACGCATGTGATTGAACAGTAATTAAGCAATGAAACTGCCAACCAGAAAACCTGCTGTTTGGCTGTAACCACAACAGAGACAGCGGCAATCTTCGCCCTAGCAGAATTTTATCTTCTTCCCCCCCCCCCCCTTATAACAAAGACCT
>NW_009911700.1:8705-18490 GCF_000696875.1 Nestor notabilis
CCCCTTTATAAAGCAGCCCTTTCAACACCCACATACTTTACAAACAAATCTCATTCCTGTTGTGACACAAAGTTCTCCATCCATCTCCAACGTCTTAAGTCTCAAAGGCTTTGCTGGAGCTGGCCAGACAGATTCACTTTAACAGAAAAACCCAAAAAGAATAAAACTGAAACAAAATCCAAAGATACATCAAGTTGTAAGAGCAAACCCCTGGCTCTGTGGGAGCACAGCAGCGCTCACTGAACACCAGCATTAGCACTCAGCTGAACCAGAGCCTGTGTGCTCTGTAGCTTTTCTGCTCAGCAAAGCAGAGTAAGTGTGGCGGGGACAGAGCCAGCAGCAACTCTTTGTCATCCTGTCCCCAAGTCCTTGGTTCCAGCTTGTGCAGGCTCATCCCTGGCACCCTCTCTTCCCACTGTAGCAGGAAAAGCGTTACAGTGATGTGGTTGTGGATGTGGGAGGCAATGTGGGAGCTGGTGAGTGTTCAAGCTGCAAGTGGATTAACTGCTTATTTATCCTCACTTTAATTAGCGCCAACACCTCATTTCACAACTGCAGATAACACAGAAGCACGTTCTCAGCTACACTGAGCTCAAAATAGGCTGAACACAGGCCACACAGATGAATTCCTAAATCTCACACCACAGCCCCTGATTTAGGGCAGTTGTTTCTATTCTTAAAGTGCCTGCAAACCCAGAAGAGAGCAACTGGCTGAAGCAGGGCTGTAGCAGGCTTCATCCCACCTTTTACTCCAACCAAGCAGTTTTTAAGCACTTCCTGCTCAGTTCCTTCACAAAGCACCATGCAAGAGCAGGGCTGGGCAAGGTACCTTCCTTCAAGTGCCCAAGCACAGGTGTGCACCCACATTGCAATGAGCATGTCCCCTCAGCCACCCTGACACCCACTGCCCGTAGCTGGTGACACTGCAGAGTAACCCCGCTGCAAGCAGGACGGAGATGGTACCATTCCTAACATCTCAAAATGACCATTTTTTTTCTCTCCTCTCAGAACTGGGCATTCAGCAGGTGCTCTGGAGAGAGGATTATGGAGCTAATCCTTGCTCTGTAATCATAAATCCATCATATTTTAGACTTTTTTGTTAAATGAACTCACTGACAGTAGCACAACTGCTTCTACATGCTCTGATCTTTGCTAAAAGGTGTGAAAGTGACAAGACCTGGAGAACAGCAACAGCAGCATTCAGCATTTTCACTGGGAGGTGTTGATTAGCAGACTTCAAAAGAGCTCAACTCAGTCCTCCTTGTGAGCCCCTGTTAAAAACCAATTTATCCACAAAAGCAGTTTAAGCTAAAGGCAAAGTAGGGAACAGAGACTTGGCCTCAGTGTGACCTGCAAAGGCAGAAATGCTGCTGTAAGTCCTCAGGAAAGTGTTCCACAGTGACAGCAGCTCTCAGAGTGGTTTCCTGTTCTCTCACTGCTGCCTGGGTTTGGCTTTTAAAGACAAAACATTCTATCTGTGACCCAAGCATTTTGGAGAAACTGTATCCAGATTATCTTCCCAGAGCTCCAGCAATAGGAAAGAAGGATTTTATTACCATTTTTTATTACTGAGTTATGATTATACAAAGAGTCACAGGCCCAAAGCTTTTTTGCTTCATGCTACCCAGGTTACAAACGAACCAGTTAAACCAACTCATGCTGGATTACCACAGGTCAGCCCAGCTCCTAAGCATCAAGCAAAATGGTTCCAGGGACATACCTAATGGCACAATTCACCTCCATAGGAGGGACAAGCCTAATGAGGTACATATGCAAGAAACATAAACAGACCATAAACACCCCGCTGGGTTTTGTCCTTGCCTTTCCTGACTGCTTTTACCCTAGCTGTGTGCGTGGCAGCAGTGATCATCCTAAATGATTCCTGTTGCTGTGGATTCTTGGAGCAGTCATGAAGAGGCAATGGAGGATGCAGTGAAATGCAACTGAAGTAACACACAGCAGATGTCTTAGCAAGACAGCCAGAAAGTAAACTGCAGGGGAGGGGCCAGGCAGCCTTAGATGGAGGTTGTGCTCCCACTGCCTGCTCTTGTGAAGATCTGCCCTGGCAAAGGGGAAGCAAAATGGTTTCCTGAGTCAGTGTAACACCACAGACATGAGTTATAATGGTCAACCACTGAGTGCAAGTGGTGCAAGTTAAGACTGAAGCTGCTAACTGCAGAGTCTCTTCCTTGGACTCTCCTGTGACACCACATCTACACAAGCAGGATCACCATCTGAATAAGAAGCCTAGAAAAAAGCTGTTGCACATGGCAATAAGTGACTTCTTTCAGACCTCAGGGCAGTGGGGGCACAGCCTTTCTGTGCCTGTCAGGTGAGCTCCTGAGGTGGCCAGCTTCAGGGACCATTAACAACCTCGAATATGTTTCCAAACCTAAGAAAACTTTATTATTGCATCCTACTAAACTGTCCCTGCCAACAGCTATGGCTACTTCCCATCTCAATTCTTCTGTTACCTATTGCTGCAATGCCAGCTTACGCATGAAGTAATCCTTTGCCATCTTCTGCCCAAAACACCTTGCAGTCTTCAATCAGATTATTTCAGTGTGATTTACAGAAACATAGAAATATCAAATGGATCTATGGCTCAGGACTTCTTACTCCCCATAAAGAAATGAGGATCAGCAGCTATTGCTCTATAAAGACAGGACAAGTTAGTTCACGAGGCTCTAGGAGTCAGTCTGCAACGGCAAAGCCCAGGCACCTCCCTGGGCAAGGACGCTGCACTCAGCAGAGCAGTAACGAAGAACGTGGCAGGGCTCATACTGGGCAAGATGCAAAATCTTTATTCCAGTTCTGAATTGGAAAGAATACCACCTCCACAGCTCAGTGTTTGACAGTTCAGTCAGTGCAGGGAGAGGTCATGCTTGCCCGGTGGAGGCACAGACTTAGAAGCAGTTCTGTAGGCACTTTGAGAGGAAGCTCAGCTTCAAAGCACGAACACTGACCAGTTTGGCTTAAATTTTTAATATAAAAATTCACTAAAAATGCTAAAATGTGACAAACCATTGGAAATACTGTGACAAACATTTGCCCTTATGCAGTAAAAAACAAAACTAACCCAAGAGGCTCTGAAATGCATGGATTTCTTTTTCCTCCCAGCACGTCAGACCACCATCTACTTCAAAAGTTCATCTAAAAAAAAAAAATCCATGGCACCTTCACCTCATACTTCAGTACAAGAGGCTACTCTCGATGGACCAGCACAAATAGACCCAGGAAAAAAAGGACTGCATACTGTAAGAGAAAGAAGACACAAGAACGCACATTCACATCTAAAGATGCAGTAACAGCAGCAAACATACAGGGCAAATGGTTCTGCTTGTGCGTGTAAAGTTCTCATGAAGTAATTTTAGCTGGGGTGGCAGAAGCAGACAGAAAATGAAAAGAGCTCTTACCTTAAATTTTGGATAATCATTCATTAAGATAGTCACTATTCCAATATAGGGCACAAATCTACAAGAATAAAGGTTTTATTAAAACAAATACTATTCATGGCTGCATATTGGAGAAGCACTGCGCTGGTACTTCAACAAAGGAAGAGCCACTTAAGTATGCTGAGGGCTATGGTCAACAGGCTTAACAGGCTTGGGACTTCTTCCTCCCAAGCAGGGAAGCCATGGCAGTGGGAGCCAAATGACAACCAGCCCCAGAGTATGTTTTAGCCTCTGCCCTGTTCAGCATTCACCTGCCTGCAAAGACTGTGCCTTGCAGACTGATACTGATGGGAATTCCGATCACGCCTGAGCATGCATGGCTTTTACATCAGTGTCCACCCAGCATCAAACCTCAAGATGCAGTTCAGGTCTTGATACCTTCGCTTAAGCCCAGCCAAGAACTGAACTACCTTTGTTTTTTAACTCTCCACAGTACCTTTTGAAATGCTTTCACGCAGGTCACATAAACCCAGCAGGGAGAGTTCAAGAGGAAGAGGGGGATTAACAGATGGCACTGGGAGAGGGCAGTGTAAAAAGCAGCATCTTTTTCAACTTTACTTACCCTCTTGCTCGTCCTACTACATCCTTTTTCTCCAACCAGTGCTGCCCTCGTTTGTACAGCCCTCTGTCATCAACCGCATTATTGTCTCCCTTTGTCAGAAATTTGATGTCACCATTTTGCCTAGCAAAGGAAAGGCAGCCAGGTAAGTCAGAGAAAATAACTCATTAAAAGCTGTTCTAGAGCAAGTGCAGAGACTAACACAAAGGTTTTAGAAGCAATCATGTCCTACATGTCAAGCAGGATCAAAAAGAGAAAAATCTGTCAAATGCAGTGGAAAGCAGACAGTTTGGAGAAACACTGCAAATGAAAGAACGAATTCTGGACCCAGACAAGCTTTCTAGCAGAGCTGAAGAACAGAACCAGCAGGATGAGCCATTTCTAGCAAAGGTGCAACTACCGCCTCTTTGCTTTTGACCTCTCTCATGTTGATGCTTCTCTTGCTTCATATACAAATGCTGGGTGCTGGGCTCTGTACTACCACTCAAAATGAGATTTGGGGTTAAAGCATACAGTTCTACACAGTAGTGGTCAGAAGGAAGCTGAAACTTAGAAATTATTAGGAAAGGGGGATAAAACAAAGCAAACAATACCATCATGATACTGCATGAACTCACAATGTGCCTACATCTTGAATGCTCTGTGCAGTTCTGAACCCCCTACATCCTTTTTTGAAATGGAGAGAAGAACTGGCAAAGGCTCAGAAATGGATAACAAGGTCTGGAACCACTTCCATACAAGAAACAACAGACCAGGACTCTTCAGCCTGGAAAAGACAGAACTGATGGGAGATATGACGGTAGTCCAATACAAATGACACACACAACAACAATAAAACAGCTTTTCACTGCCTCTTCCAATACCAGACTGAGAGGGCATCAAATGAAACTCAGAGATAACAGATTAAAACAGCCAGAGAAGGAACTATGTAGAACTAACAACACTGCTAACGTCTCACTGGAAGGGTATTTTGGATGCCAAAAAATTGTATCAATTCAAAACGTGACCAGACACTCCATGTGAAAAAGTGAAGGAGGCCATTAATAACAAACTATGACATTGTGCTTGAAATCATAATGTGCTAAAGCAGGGAAATTGTCAATAAATACTCTCTCTAGTCTTTAATTCATCCTGAGATTAATTAGTTAACTTGTCAAAACCAGGATCCTGGAGCAGATGAACCTTTTCTTTGACCTGGAAACAGCTGCTGTTATGCTCTAGTTCTACACACCACATTGTGCCTCTTTCCCAGTCATTTCCATTCAGCTTGCTGGGCAGTCAGCTCTGCTGGCTTCTAAGCAGCAGCTTGTGCCACTGCTTGGAGATCAGTGATCGCTGTCATGTCCCTGTGGCATCTGGAGGCAGATGCTGAGCAGGAGCATTCTCCTTGCTTGGTTCTGTCAGCGTACTCACAGAAATGACAGATCAAATGCAACACAGGAAAGCATGCAGAAGGTCTTCAGAGCTCATGCTGTTTTCATCATGCCTGAATAGCAGCATGTGTTACTCAACAGGAGAAGCTTGAAAGGGAAAGAAAAAAGGGGGGGGAGAAAGAACAGATCTTTCTTCAAAGCACATTTGTCTCCCTGTGTGGGGCCAACAAACTCTAGACTTTGAGATACAGTCTGGAAAAAGAAGATACCCAAATGTGCAGATAACACAGTTATCTCTGCAGACTGATGGTGTAGGAGCACACCATCTTACTGAGCAGATTCAATGCTCTATCATGAACTACCACAAGAAGCCCACAGCACAGTTGCTCTGTCTGAAAGGTGACTGAAACCTGCTCTGGCTGTCCTGCACCAAAACCACCAAGTAAGTTTTGACCACAGACTGTGTTTAGTGATAAAGAATGAATTCAATTTCAGTCTGAAAAAGAAAAAAAGACCAGCAAGGAAAAAACATTTTCTCCCTGAAACAATACTGATGTGAACTGGAGCCCAAACTGCCAGAAGATCACAGAGAACAGGGTTTCTGTTCTCCCTCAGCTTGGCACTCTTGACAGCTTTCACAGAAACTTTTCAGTTTTCCTATGCAGTCCATAACTACAGGAAGAAATGGGGAACTCCATCCATTCAGAGGATACTCCTGAACTCCAAACTGGCACCAGAGAAATACTCTTTAAATATTGAAAAAAGCAACTGATACCCAAGCCCTGCCTTCAGCTCTCCTGGCTTCTGCCTGGCTTCAGGTCGCAGTAGGGATTTTTCAGTTTATCTTTCCTAATGTAAAGTTCAGGTTTGTATTTGGTTGTCTTATTTAAATGAAATCTAAAATATTGGAGAATGGTTTTACTTCAGAGAATCGAGGACTGGCACTATGGTCCTGTTACTTAAAATAAATAAGCCCTGAATACCTTAATAGTGCTGAGACAGAACCAAGCAAAAAGTGTAGGGTGGGTAATATCTGGGGATGAACTGACACATAGAATGCACATTTCTGCTTCTCCTTCCCAAACAGTGGCTGAGAGTGGAGAGAGAAGACCTTGAACTTTGTTGCCTCCTCAGTAATCAGCCCAAGCAGCACTGGAGCCCAGCCGAGCCTTTAGCATGCAATAGAGGAGGAGGAAAGTAGCATTTCACTTAAGAGTTCCCAAGACACCACAAAAAGTGCACGTGCAACATTACATTACAGATTTACCAACTATATCGACCTTATTTTTGAATTACTGGTATCAAAGTGGTGCTTTGACATTGTTAAAAGATTTTTAAAATGTTAAAAGAAAAAATCTGAATAGCAAAGACTGCTTTGTCTACTGGGAGAGGTGCCACCCTGTCATAGCCAGGATTTCAGCTGGACTATTTGTGTGCATGAACCTGGCTGACCTTGTCGTTGGGCCAGACAAATGATCTGAGTGCCTCAATAGCTGTGGCTGCCATGGGGGACGGACCCTTCTCTATCCCCTCAACCTCACTTGAATGAAGCAGCCATCAAATGTCACCTTTACACATGATTTGAGTGATTTCCTTAACCTAGGAACAGATCTCTGAGTGCTGGTATAGTTCCAGTTCATTCATCTTGCAGCAGGCATTTACTCTGCAGAAACAGATGCTGGGACCCCATCCAGCTGGTGACGTCTCCAAGCTGGCTTGAAGAACCAGGGATTCAGTGCAAGATTTAGTTTTTGCTCAAATGCCTCACAGGGAAGGCTCGTATCCCCACAGACTGGTCTGAAGCAGTCATAGCATCCAGCAAAACAGAAAGGCTTGTGGCTGCTGAGGAAGCCTTGCTTGAAAAATTAAGCCCTGTTCAGCAATCAAACTAGAGGGACTGTGCTTCATTCCTTCAGGCACGCAACCTGACAGATGTTCATAGAATGAACAGGACATGGACAGCCCAGTGCATAGACCGCAAGTGTAACACCACCAGACTTTCTACAGAGAAGAAAACAAACACCCTCTCTCTGCATGAGAGCAGAAGCCAGGACCAAAAAGACAAGCTTTAAAATAATGCACGCTACACACAAAATACCCTTCTTCAGTAAGTTCTACCTCCACAAACAAGAGCCACTTCACACATGTAAGTGCAGCCGTGCCTACAGGTGACAACATGTGGCACCTTGGGAGGGAAATCATGGTGCAGGAGACATTAAGTGACATGGGGAGTCCAGGTTACTCGCACAGACTCCTCACCTTGTGCATTCTGCTCGATTACCTTTACAAGGAAACCAAGGAGGGCAGATTTTGTCTGTCTGAAACTTCTATGCTGCTTCCTACAGCACCTGGATATCAGTTACTGACATGACACCCATCCATTTACCCAAGGAAAAACATAATTTAGCTAAACATCCTGCAATACAACCCCCCAAATTCTTAACATACTTCTCATGAATTTTCAGGACACGATGGACTATAGGAATTTCCCTTCCTTCTATCCTAAAGACCACGATTTCTCCCACTCTGATTGGATCTTCAATTCGGTTTGTGAGGAACAGGAGATCTCCTCTGTGAAACGCAGGCTCCATGCTGCCACTGAAAAAGAGAAAAGGAGCAACTGAACAATATTTAACACTTGGAATCAGGTTTTGGAGATTACAGTCCTTTAAGAAAAATCTCACAAGAACCTCAACAAAGAGCTCCTAAGAAAACCATCCTGGAGACCAGGCAGTGTCGAACCTCTATCACAATCAGATTGGAATTGCTGTCCTAGCAGCAGTTGAGATTTGCTGGGAAAAGAGCACTGCCAGCAGCCGGTGTTAGAATCACACCAAACGGGAAAACCCTTCTGCTTTCTTCATAACAGCAAAGCTGATGACAAGCAGCAGCTTCTTAACTTCTCAGCTTTTCACTGGTACAGCTTCCACAGTGGTGGGAAGTTTCTTTTCATAGAAACATAGAATCGGTGAGGTTGGAAAAGACTTTTTGGATCAAGTCCAATCCTTTAATTTCATTTGGTTGTATTTTTTGCAGACAGGTAGATCCTCCTCACTAACAAAGCTCTCAACACACACGGGCTCTGTATTCCCATCTGGAACAGATGGGTGTGCTAAAAATTTGTTACCGTGATTCATGGCTTTGCTTCACGATCTCATTTCAGGCACTGCTATTCATTTATTTTAGTCCTGTCTTCTAAATGGCAATTGTTACAAAATACTTAACCTTCTTCATTCCAAATAAGTAATGCAGTCCAAAACGAAACGATGAACTTTAAGTACCACGTATATTCGTGGTTTATCTTGAGGCAGCGCAGAAGCTGCTATTTCAGAACAGAAGATCACATCGCAGAACAAGGGTCGTGACCTAACAGCCCCTGTCTTACTCACTGGAGGAACAACACGAAATATCTCCCCTGTACTTACAGACCCTTTGGGAGGGAGTTTTGTTAAAAGGCATGTGGTGATCAACATAGAAACACACAAAGAGGCCAATGCAGCCACAGAACAGGCCCTGTGCAATATCCACACCAGCAGTCAATGGCTGCCTGAGGAATCTGTCCCAGGCAGTAGGAGGGTGGGACCCCTACACTGGTGGTACCTACTGCACAGCACTTCTGTGAGGGCAACATGCAATACCTAAAACATATCCAGTCACAGAACAATAACCCTTATAATAAGAGTACAGCTAAGGCTCCCCTTTCTCTGGCCATGCTATAGCTCACTAGAAGGCCAGGGGAAAACCAAGCCACTGCAAAAGATGAGTTAGTATTTTTAAGGATGTAATGTAACACCTAATAAAGCTCACAAGACATTTCAAGAAAACAGCAAATCCTTTTCATTGTGAAACTTTATTCCCTGGTGTCTCAAATCAACTCCCTTTTCACTCACCAAGACTCATTTGATGCTTCACCTACCCATACAGCAAGACCGGCCAGCACTGAGGAGGTACCAGTGCACTGCGATGTTCTACTACCACAACTTCTGCTATAGGAAGTACTGTTACCTTGATGAGACGATGGGGTCTGCCACAAACATTGTGTTTATACAGGGATAACCCTCCCAAGCTTGTCTGCTTCAAGGCCTTCCTTTTTCAAGGCTCCTTCACTCACACCACCGAGCATTTCTCCACGAGAGTTGATACGATCCAGAGTTTTGTTCTCACCGTATTTCTTTGAAGTCCATCCTCCCTTTCCTCATCCTCAGGACCACCTCTCTAAGGTACAACCCAGCAGCTGACAGAAGCAGAAGCATGAGATGCTGGTTTCACTGAAGGCTGCTGGCCATGCCTACCTGCTTCCTCTTCCCTCGCTGTTCCTCTGCGCTACACGGCAGTGTGAGTTCTCTGTGAGCCGGGGGCGGGACAGGACCCTCCCGCTGCCCCATCCCTCAGGAAACC
>NW_009911701.1:0-511 GCF_000696875.1 Nestor notabilis
CCCCTGTAAGCAAGGGGAAAAGCAAACAAGAAGAACAAACAGCAACCCATGAAGAGAAGAAAGATGAAGTCCCAATGCACTTACAGGGGACATCATCCAAAGAGTTGCTACTACGTGGATCAGATGAAGAGGAAGAAGAAGAAGAAAAGGTGACTTCTCGACCCCGGACCTTGACCGAGCTGTGGAATATGTGAAAAGATTTCACCTGTCCTTCAGGGGAGCACATCACCACCTGGTTGCTCCGATGCTGGGACAATGGGGCCGATGGTCATGAACTAGAAGCTAGGGAAGCCAAGCAGCTGGGATCACTTGCTAAGGAAGGACGAATTGACAAAGTGATTGCAAAAGAGAAGCAAGCCCTCAGCCTTGGGAGGCAGCTCTTGGCAGCCATGAAGGAAAGGATTCCAAAAACGATGATGGAAAAAGGCACCCAGCCCCTGAGGGTACCAGCCATTGTAGAGATGATCTATCGTAGGCTGTATGCCAGGGATACATCCATAGATCCAGATGA
>NW_009911702.1:0-1490 GCF_000696875.1 Nestor notabilis
GGTGCAGGGGGGGATGCAGATGCAGGCATCCTTCCCTGCCACTACCCTCCCACCCCAGCTGCCAAACTGGAGGCCACCAAGTCCCGGCTGGAGCGTGAGGCCTGGCTGATGGAGAAGATGGAGAAGGCCAAGGCTGCGGTGCAGTGCTCCTGCCTCTGGGTAAGGTGAAAACCCATCTCTGGTAGAACCCAGGGCTGCTCCAGCCCCAGGGAGCTGAGCCCTGTCTGCTCACCTTGTTCCGTTGTGGGCTTATCTGCTCTCCCCTGTCTGGGGAGCCCCCCAGCGCCCCTCTTGTACAGGCAGGGATGTAGCTGCTTTGCTCCATGACATGAGCTTGCAGCAGTTCCTGGTGCAGAAACCTCCAAAGGGTCACGGCCCAGATCCTGTACCCTGCAGGAGTGCTGTGGGCCGAGTCCTTGTGCTCTCCCCTTGTCAGGACATCCCCAGCAGGCTCCTGGCACAGCAGAAGTCCCTGGTGGAACTCGAACAGTACCTCACAGAGTGCAAGGAGAAGAAGCAGGAGCTGAAGAAGACACTGAAGGAGCTGGAGATGAAGCTGGATGAGCTGAAGTTTCACCAGCCCCCCAACACAACCAGGTGCTGCTGGCCTCAGGACAGTCGTACCAAACAGGCCACCACCCTTGGGGGCAGGGGGACATGTGCATGCTGGGTGCCCCAACAGGGCACCCCTGCCTTCCTCTCACTGCAGCCGCCCACCCCTCCTGCCCTGGGAGGGTTTCTGAGCAGGGTGCTGCCCCTGCTCTGGTCCTGGCAGAGAACCCAAATCTCCTGTGCTGGCAGCGGGAGGATCCTTCCTCCTTGCCTGGCATGGGAAGTGGGACCAGCAGCAGCATGGAGTTGGGTTGCAGGCAGCATCTCTGCTCTGTGCTTGGGGGCAGGGGAGAACCTGAGCAGCAGCTTTGCAACACATTTGGGGTGTCTCTGCACCCCTGTGCAGTTCTATGGATGTGACTGTGGTTGGCTCCAGGGAACTGGAGGAGGAGCTGGAGACGAGGCTGCAGTGGGAAGAGGCTCGGCTGGAAACCAGCTGCTGCGGAGCCAGGAGCTGCTGCTGGAGTTTGAAAACGGACTTGACAACCTCTTCATCCGTCTGCACGGCATCACCATGCCTGGCCAGGTACCCACACCATGCTGGGCTGAGCACAGCCCAGGCACCTGCTTGGTGGTGCAACGGCACCGCGTGGTGACACTTGGTGCAGCAACCATCACCCCAAGGGACTTGTTTTCCCCCCCAAGGCTGTTCTCTCTCTGACTCCAGGCGGATTCTGTCAAGGCCATGGGAGTGGACGAGAAGCTCCAGTTGTGTGAGCAGAAGCTGCAGTACCTGATGCAGCGAGTGGCTGACCTTCCGCCCCCCAGCCACAGTGAGGATGATGAGGTGCACGGGGGCTCCATCCCGGCTGGGGTCCCTGGGACCCATTCTGGGCTTTCCTGGATGGTCACTCCCCAGCTGACCCTCCCGGCGGGGG
>NW_009911702.1:1550-2185 GCF_000696875.1 Nestor notabilis
CAGTGGCACATCGAGGTTGTGCGCCCCGTTGGTTGTAACACATACCTCCCCTTCAGCTATGAACACAGCGTCTCTTTCACAGACTTTTGTGAAGGTCAGACAGCTGCTGGAGAAAACCATCGCAAATGATCCGCAGAACCAGAAGGTCTCCTTGGAGGACATGGGCATGAGGGTTCAAGGTAGGAAAGGGACACATCCCACAGCAACTGCCCCAGCCCCTGCCCGCTGGGATTTCTGGGCATCCTTGCCCATCTCCCCCTGTCCCAGCAGACCCCAACACAGGAGTTGCTCCAGGCCTTGAGGCTGAGCTGGGCTGTCTCTAAGGCTTTGAGCATAGTGGTGGTTTTCAGCGTGGATGTGGGAGAGTGAAGGCAAATGGTGGGTAGGGGAGCACAGAACCACCACAGGAACAAGGAGGGATGCTGTGGGGCAACGGGGAGACCCTCGTCTTCAAAATCACTGGGCTGTGAAGAATAACCAGTGCTTGGCTCTGCCAGTGGCCTCCTCCTATGGGAGCTTTTGGAGGAGACAATGAGCTTCTGGCATCTTACCACCTTTTCTTAACAAAGCAGGAGCTGTACCCACCACCCCATAGCTCCAGACCCTTATGGGAAGCCCTAGCAGGGTTGGAAAAA
>NW_009911702.1:2324-3976 GCF_000696875.1 Nestor notabilis
GGCCCTCCCCAGCCCACTCCATTCCACTCTCTCCTCCAGATGATTTTGATTTTGCTGACAAACACTGTGGCCTTGTCCTCACCCGAGAAGACATCAAGAAGCAGGGGCTGCAGTTGATCGAAAGCAAGAAGAAAAGCAAGAGGAAGTAGTGGTTGCTCCCTGAGACCTCTGGATGCTCCAGACCACCACCCGTTGTACACTTTTCCCCTTTGATTTAATAGAGTAGATGCTGCTTCTTTCTCCAAAGCCTGTGGTAGAGCTGAACGAGGAGGTTGTAAGTCACTTCTGTCCCTGGAACGTGTGGGTCAAAGGTGGAAGGGTGCTGAGCTGGGCTTGGAGGCAGCCCCATCCCCTGCCCCTCACCCAGCTGCTCTCCCTGCAGAGATGGGGATGGGCTGGGGACAGCTTTCCCAGGTTTTCTTCCCCCTTGGTCCTGTGGGGCCAACACATGCCTGGGCCCTCTGCCCTCCCTGGACAGCTCCGGGACCCCAATGGGCTGGCACAGAGGGCGCTACACCAAGCCTCTGGCTCCAGGATGGGAGCCTCGGCCCTGCCCATGGGTCACAGGCCATATTCTCTTCTCTATAGAGGCACTCGCAAAACAGTGCTGCAACAAGATGCTTGCTCAAGGGCAGTCATGGTGGGGGCTTTTGGTAGGGACCTGTGGGCTGGAGACCCAGGAGAGTGGCACCTCATCTACTTCCCAACGGAGACATCAGCATCAGACCAAGCTTTCACTGTCATTTCTACTTGGTCCCTGTCCTTTGTGCTGATGTCACCTGTGACATCATCACTGTCGGGAAGAAAGGCAACAAACTTTGGTCACACCAAATGTTCTTGGTGGGCTTTGTGTGACTGCAGATGTGGGCACCAGATCAGTCCCACCACTATGGCAACCTGCCCTTTCTTAGCCACCTGAAACTCCATCCCTCCACATGGAAGGGAACCAAGGAAAACTTAGGGTGGGATGTGGGCAGTGGTGGCAGGCAGCATGGGAGACTTGGGGTGGTGGGGCGCAAGGAGGCCTGTGTGAGGACCACTGGTCCACTGAGCTGAGGGATTGAGAAGGAGTAGGTCTGGACCCCACCTGGGCACACTGTCCCCACCACAGCTGGGGTGGACGCTGGCATCCATGAGAAATGGCTCAGGGAGATACAGAAGGAGCACACAGGAAGGGGAGGGGGACAGGAAACAAAAGTGATGTGCAATACAGTTGTTCAACATCCAGTGGGTGCCAAGGAGGATGCCAAGATGAAACTCCTGCAGACCATCTCCACCCCGTGTGAAGCTGCCAGAGACAGGGGCTTCTCACAGTGCCTGAGGGAGTTCTACCACCAGTTTCATGTGGCAGAGTCTATCAAGGTGAGAGGACACCCAGCTGCTCTGGGGAAGGGGACAAGTCACCAGCACACTGTGAGGACAGGGCACAGGCAGGGACCAGTGCGCGCAAACACTGAGCTGCCTGAGGGGACGCAGGTGCCACTAAGCAGCCCCGGCAGCAAGGACTCTGCCCTGCATCCCCCCCGTGCTACACACACCTGGCAGCAGAACTCTGCTCCTGCAGCACGGTGGCCACCACGTCCTCGTTCTTCCAGTGCAGGGAGCAGGTGGAGGAGACCAAGTGCTGCAGAGCCGGGAAGCTCATGGCATGG
>NW_009911703.1:0-8667 GCF_000696875.1 Nestor notabilis
AGTTGCCGGCTGGGTTTAAACCACGACAGAATAGATGAATATTAAGGGGATAACTTAGTGGTAATGCTACAGCTTTCTGAATTTTTTTCATCAGTAGTATTTGAGCTAGGTAGAAAAAAAGTACTTTGGGACATCTTGTTCCATTTATTTTTTAAGACTATTCTCCATAGAAGTCACTGGAGAGTTCTTCTTAAAACAGATGGCACAATGTGGGCCATTGTAATGCAATTTTCTTTGTAAAATGCTGTGTCCTAGGGCAAATTTACCACAAATGGAGCAATCGTGATGTCCCATGCAAGACGTGTTTTTTGAAACATTTGATATATCTAAAAAATACGCATAACTGTGCCGACTCTGCCAAGCAAGCAAATTTGCTATTTTCAGTAAAATATTTTGGGGCTTTTGGAGTATTTTGAAACTGTACATCCAGAATTTTAAACACCAGTAAATACAATATTGTCTGGAATTATGACTAGCAAGAAGACATGTTAATCTCTTTCCCCTTGAACTTTCTGGCAGAAAAATAATACACATTTACAGTTAATATTATGTACTGTAACTTTTTAGTTAATGTGTGTAGATTTTAAAGCCTTAAAGTAAAGGAATACTGTATAGATATCAAAATAGAAATAGTTGAGTCATCTTTCTGGTTCACAACTAACCAGGATATCTCATCTATTATCTGTGCCAACTTGGATGTAGTAATTAATTAGGCAATACTACTGTAAGAGGTATGTTACCATTATTGGTGACACCTGTTATTAAAAGGTCTAGACAAATTTAATGAGTAACTAAAATAGGGGAGAAATAGGCACAATCACATGAAAGGTTATTTATTTTCATCAGGATATTCTGATAAATCTATACAGAAACATTTATGCTCATAACCTCACCTTTATCACACGTAGGTTTCTAAAATACTAACAAGATGTAATAGCAGTAATGTTCAGTATACTTATCCTGAAGAAAAATAAAAATAGGAAACAGAATTTTATGTTGTACGTATATTTACAACAGGATATTTTTACAGTGAATTTTGTAGGCATACTAAATCTATGTTTTTAATTCTTTTAAGATGCCAAAAGAAATAACTTGCTTGTTTTAGTTGTGCCAATTTAAGGAGTGTAAGCTAAATTTAGTGATGCAATTGGTGCCTGGGAACCTTGAGGACTGGAAAATCCTGGTGAATGTTAGAGATCTGTAATAATCTCTTGAATAATCTTTTGTGTATCTGAAAAGGCCAGAGTCTGAAAAAGACTAAATGCACAGAATTCTCACTTGCTTCTGAAAATGGAGTATTTGGCTTTTTGCAGTTTTGTATTCAAAGTAGCAGCACCTTTTTCATAATTTCACTTTAGTCAGATTAAGGTATATATCTGTTCCCCCCTTAAGGGGAAGGGCAGGGCAGCAGTCAAGATTTGAGACTAGGTGATATGTATTTGGGTTTTACCCTAAAGTAGATCACTCAGAATCTCCATCTTCCTTTTATCTAGGGTGCTTTTACTGGGAAAACAGAGGGGATACATAGGAGTGTTTGTGGCCTTCGGGGTGTAGGCTCAGGCCCTGGGCAGCGCCTCACGTCACCATTTGGGTAAGGCTTGAGCTTGCACTGGCCCACTTCAGTGGAAAAGGGATGGAGCTGCTGGAACTGGATGGGAGCCATGATGTTTTCCAACCAGATCCCCAGTGTGGATGACTGGAAAACCAGGGTCCTAGGGCAAACCACAGTACACACGCTCAAGTAATTTAGAAACAGACACAGATTTCTGGAATGGTGACATTATTGGATATATGTAGTTAAATCTGTAAGTGCTAATGTTTCCTCAGCAGTATTTACTTCCTTTGAACTACTTCTTGTTTTAATTAATGGTGTAGTAACTAAAGCTAGCAGTACATGTGAGACGGAGAATTTTAATTGAAATTTTGTGGTTTGGGTAATTAGATATCACTGATAATTTTATAATCTAAGTTACTAGTTTTTCTGCATTTAGACTTAAATTTACCGATTCAAACTTGATAGGATAGACAAAAATAAATCTGTTAAGAAGTAGGGTCACTTTATTGACTTACATAAATTAGCACTGTTCATGTGTTTAAATATATTCAATTACAGATCTCAGTTCAATTCCTGACTTTTACACGCATTTTCTGTATGATAGCAAGTGAATTATTTAAGAACAAATGTTTCAGTGTGCCTAGTGAATTTCGAATGTAGTAACTAATGCCAGCTGAGATCTAGCCACTTTTTAAAATTCAGCATTAGCTTTATATTAATTTTTAGAATATTCAGTTCTTCATACTTCCTATAAAATGGGTTATTTGTAATTTTCTTAATGTTTCAGTCCTTGTACTTAAAAGCAAGCAGGTCTGTCCCTTGTGTATGCTGTACTGTCAGTGACAGAGTCAATCTTATCTCCGTTTCTGCTTTTATAATACAAGCACATAATAATAACATAATTAATAGTTATTTGACAGTTTTCATCTGTTTAATTGGTCAAGCCTGCTTGTAAAGAATGAGCAGAAAAATGAAATGTATTTAGGCACTGCTGGACATCAGAGTGCAGCCACTCCTGTTTGGGTCAGAAAAGCAACGATAGTGCCCAGGTCACATAGTCCCAGTTGCCCAGGTCAGCTCAGTTCTGGGATTTCTGCATGTGCATTCTAAGCAGCTAAGCCTAAACAATAGTATCTGAAATTTTGAATGGCAGATGTGCATGGATGGACATGACCTTTCTCTGTGGTGTTTTTTTGATTGTTTGCTTTTTCTTCTTGTGATTAATAGTCCTCCTTTGTTCTTGGGTAGAATAACACATGTTTACTTGGCCTGCCTGAAATGATAGAACAGAGAGGCCAACTGTCCTTTGATTTAGTGCAAATATAAGCAAAAATAAATTAATTAGTTGTAAGAGTTACTGGGGTACAGCAAAACCAGTTCTGTGACTCTCCGTTGGAACTTATAAACAAGTTAATTTTAAAGGCATTTCATGTTTTTGAGGATGGAGGGTTTATGAGGCTTTAGCTGATCTTTGGTGAATGTTCTCGGAAGATAAACTTCTGTTTCAGTAGTAACCATAACTCTATAACTGAAAATATAATCTTTGAGGAAAAGAACTATTTATGGAACCATTTTAAATAACAAATAGAATAAATTTTCTCTCTCCATTTTTTTTTTTTTTTTTTTTTAATTTCATTTATATTCTCTCTTTCAAGATTGTGATGGAATCCAGGTTCTGTAATATACATATTTTATATACAGTCATCTCTATATGAAAAAAAACCCAAAACATCCAGACCTTTAGTGACAACTTTGTACAGGTAGATGGAAGAGAAACTACTGCAGTGGTTACTGCCTAAGTACAGACTTAACTATATAAAGCAATTATAAGATAAAATTGTTGAAACACAATGAAAGATGAAATGTGAGGTTAACAAGCTTCTGCCTATTCATAAGTAGCAACTTTTTTCTTCATAGTTTCTCTCTAGTAATAGAAAGCGGAGCATAATAAACCTTGTAGGTAATTTTGCAGTTACACATGGAAGTTCTACAGGTCCAATTTTTTTACCTTTTTAGTTATCAGTGTAAACGAAATGTTAAACATTTTTGTTTGAGAAACCTTTGTTTCAGTGAGTAGGCCTTTAATTGTCTTAAAAGAGTTTTATATGAGAGTTCTAAATGTTAAGTTGTGGAATTATCAAGTCTGAAGTAAAGAAAACAGTTTGAGGACTTGAGCTCCTGACGTGCAGTGCATCCTGTGCAGTGTCTGCATCTCAGTCCTTCATCTGAGAAACTTTTATAGATATGAAATAATGTCATAGATACAGATTTGCAGTTGTTTGTAATTAATGATGGTACTACGAAAGCTAAGAATTATATATTCATGGAGGCAGTACATCTGTAATTAGTATTACCAGGAGTGGTAGTGTTCTTATCTGATACCTGTGTTCTGTGTGGGAGTGGGGTCCAGAAGACTGAATTATACAATTCTTCCACATACAGAAGAACAAAAGCAGTGTTAGCAAGCTGCCATCCATTTTATTATTACTCTCTTTTTTAAACTTTTTTTTTGTCAGTGGAGAGGAATTCCTTAACAATTTAAGGACAAAACCGAATTGTTTAGTTTCTTTTTGTGTTTCTGTATTTATTCTGCTTTCCTTACTTTATCATCCGCTTTGATTTCTAGCTTTTCATTAGTTACCATAGTCTAGTATGTAAGTCTTTTTGATGTAAGGCTTGAAAATGTCATTTCTTTCCCCACTAGATATATTTAATTACTTATTATTTTTAAAGGGAAACAAAAGGAATTGAATAAAACAGTATGCATCTTGTGCTTTTTAAAGCTATGGTAAAATTGCACAGAAAATGATTAATTGGCAATGTTTATGATTCAGAGGTATACATACAAATAGTTTATGACAGACATACTAATAGCGAAAGAAGGGCAACCTACACTAGAACATGTCTAGTGCTCTGAGATGGAGATTATTTAAAAGTTGTTTGGCTTTTAACTACAATTTGTGCATAACATTAAAACTCCCTTGGGCAAAATCCTGTGGGTTCCCAGTGGAATTGCAGAGAATGAGGAAACACAAGCATCAACATTCAGCAAAGTCAGGGGAAATTGTTTCAAATTTCAAGCTACAGTCTTGTAAAGTGAGTTGTTTCGTGTCCAACAACTGCATAATTAAGGCAAATCGCTCACTGGAGTGTCAGAAGAACTTCACATGCATTTATCCTGTGTCTCTTCAGGTAATTTTGAGCATGTTTTATTACTGTATTCTAAGCAGGCTTCTCAGTGGTGTAGGCACAGAGAACTGGAAGGTGGCAGAAAGAATTGGAAGGTGGCAAAATCAGACGTTTGTTTTCACAGGCTTGTGAAGACATGTGATGCGGTCAACTCCAAGTTGATCTTCACCTATACTTAGCTTGAAGTTTCTGGCATCTGTTCTCAGACCTGAGGAAAGGCTCGTATGTCTGAAAGCTTCATCTGTTAGAAAATATTTTACTACTTTCTGCCAATCCCTCATTTCTCCTATCTTTAGATAATCATAATAGCAATAATGTTAGTGCCAAGGACTACTGTGTGGAAACATAAGCTAAATCATTGGAGAGTTAATTGCAACATTTAAAGAGAGGGAATAATTGGGTACAACTCCAGAGAAAAACATTCTAGAAAAAGATAAATTTACAGAGCCTTTCTCCAGAGAAAAAGAGAAATTTAAAATGCAAGCATAATATAAGCTAGCTTAGACAAAAAATTCCCGAGTAAAAGAGGAGACAGGATCAACTTTTTCTTCTTCTTCCCTTTAAGATGGTAAAAACACAGGGAAACACAAATGAGTGAAAATAAGATTTTGTATTGAAAACCGAATGCCATAAAAAAAGAACACAAACTTAAGTTGCATGACAGTGCAGTTATATACCTTTGTCAATAAAAAGTGCAATTAATAGCAATTATTAGTTGTTTAAAGAAATACATGGAATATTTGCATTTATTAGCTCCAAAGCATTCTGGAGACAGCTTAACATATTTAAAATGGTGGGGGCTAGGATGGAGTCTTTGGATGAAATGCTGAACATTTACAATATAACAACTTAATATCCTGAAATTAGTAGGTGGATGTCCTGCGTTCAGCTACAGCAGTCATTTTTTCGCCTTCTTAGTAGCTGGTGCAGTGCTGTGTTTTTGACTTTCAGTCTGGGAACAATGCTGATAACACCGATGTTTTTAGTTGTTGCTAAGTAATGTTTACTCTGACCAAGGACTTTCTCAGTCTCATGCTTTGCCAGAGAGGAGGGGAAGCCAGGAGGAAGCAGAGGCAGGACACCTGACCCAAACTGGCCAAAGGGGTATTCCATACCACAGCACGTCATGCCCAGTATAGAAACTGGGGGGAGTTACCCGGAAGGCCCAGATCGCTGCTCGGGTCGGGCTGGGTATCGGTCGGCGGGTGGTGAGCGGTTGTGTCCTTTTCCCTTGTTATTCCTCTTATCATTATTATTGGTAGCAGTAGTGGTTTGTATTATACCTTAGTTACTGGAGAGCTGTTATCTCAACTCGTGGGAGTTACATTCCTTCGATTCTCCTCCCCATCCCTCCGGGAGCGGGGGGAGGAAGAAAAAGGGGGGGGAGTGAGCGAGCGGCTGCGTGGTTCCAAGTTGCCGGCTGGGCTTAAACCACGACAGTGGAGGACAGAAATTTCATTGTCATCCTCTCATGTTCTGCTGAAAAAATCAGCAGTTAGCCATGAAGAGGTGATGTTGTCCCATCTAAAAGATTTAGTATGCTAAAGTTGTGTCTTTACAACTGTAGGTCTGTCTGAGTGGATGGACACACAGACAAACAAATGAAGGACTCTCAGTCAGAAAACGCACTTCTATCCCTGACCGAATGCCTTGTGTATAGTTCCACAAATCACAGAATCAGAATGGTTTGGGTTGGAAAAGACCTTAAGACCAGGTTGCTTAAAGCCCTATCTGACCTGGCATTGAATGCTTCCATGGATGGAGCCTTCCAAGTGCCTTTGGCAGCCTGTTCCAGTGCCTCACCACTCTCACAGTAAAGAATGCCAGTTGTCTGTTTCAGTTTAATCAGTGGCAGTATATAAGCTGAAGGAAAAATAATAAGGATATAGGATGAGGTAAGAGACTCAAGGTATGTTTATGCTGTTGAAAGAGATGAGGCCAAGCTGCCTTTAAGTAGTAGTTTCAGGTACCAAGGGCTGTGAAACAAGCAGCACAGACTTAGCATTGTTTGAGTCTGTGCCCAAGGTTGGGCAGAGGTGCAGAGCCTGCTCTGGTGCTCGTTGGTATTGGGCTGACTTGGCTGTTCCCTTCTGTCTTTACTTCAGCAGAACTGCCTCACACACTCTCTCCTTGTGCATCCATGACTCTGGTGGCAATGTGGACATGCTATCGGAGCAAGTGCTGGGAACAAACAAGTGGCAGTGTTCACAGAGCCTTCACAACCCTAGACATTATTGTCTTCTTGGAGCTGAACAGGGAATAGTAATTTGAGACGCTTCTGCCACCACAGTTTCCTTTGGCTGTAGATACACATTTCTGTAGGCATGCCTATCCTAATTTATGATACCCCTTTTGGTAGCTCACTATCACTGAACTCCTTTATAGTAATACTAATGAATAAATATGAAACCATTTGTAGTTGTCTGGAAGGCTCCACACTATCCCAGTGGACAGTGACATAGCGCCATATTCATATCCCAGGACTGCAATAATTTAATCAACGTCTGCATGTAGCTCTCTCCCTGGGGGAAAAGAATTCCACCTAGTAGAAAACAACATAGCATGAACTTCTGCTATGAAATCTGTTAACCTGCTAACCTCATCTCTATTCTCTGTACAGATTTCCTGTTGAAGATTAAATCTGGTTCATGTTTTCACAAGTTATTTAAAAGGAACTCCAGTGCCTTGTTCCCAGTTTATTTTAAAAGTGCATAAAGTTTTGGAATGAGAGCAGAGTTGACAAATCTTTTCCTCGAGCGCAGTGGAACATTTTTGTCACAAGACTAAAGCACATCTCTTCAAAGGCTGATTTCCAAGCATGAAGCAAGAATTTCTGCCCCAGGAAATAGAGGATCATCAGAAATCTTCCCCAGTTGTAAATTAATTTTACAGCTTTGCCTTCCTCTAATGTAATCACCCCTAAAGCACCTAAATATGGAGAGTTTCATTAAACCCAACAATTAAACAAGAAAAAACCTTGTAGCTTATTACCAACAAAAGCTAATTGTTATCCAGAATTTACAGGTCATCCCATGAGAGGGAGTGGAAAGAAAAGAGGAAGAACATGTGGCAGATAATAGTTGCAGAACTTAAGACTCTGCTGATATGTGCTCAGATACTGGTGGTGCCAGTTGTGGGGAGATCTAGTAGAGTTCCCACTGAGGGGTGCGCTTTTTGAACTGGCTTCCTTGGGGAATGTGGCACATACTCACTTTGGAAGGCAGAGGTTGCCCCTAAGATGTTTATTCTGAGATGTTCTAAATTTTGGAGGAGTTTTCAGTGCATATATAGAAATTGTGATTAATCCTCTCTAACAGAGTCATTTATCCGGTGGATAGCCAAATGTGCTATATTACAGAGAACTTTATACAGATTACATAGTTACACCTATCACATCCTGTGCTTCTGTCCCAGATTGCTTTTTCCATTTATTAAAGAATACTAGTCATAAGTCTTAATGATTCAATCTTCTTTTAAGGCTTTTGATATTCAAACAGTATATTTTTTTTAAATTCACCAATAGTAACAACTGTCTAGAAATGTTTCTGTCTAAACAGTTTATTGTTTGCTTTTTGATGGGGTCAATTTTTCATTTTTTTGTTTTGTTTTGTTTTTTTCTCTCTCCTAGTTTCAGTGTATTTGATACACAATCAAAATGTTATACACTATGATTTTTTATTTTAGTCATAAAATAAATAATACCAAATTTTAATGGCCCTGTGGACAAATTTACTTGCTTAGTCATAGATGTAAAATGATAAGAAGGATGACCAAGTACTTAAATTCCCTTTTTAAACTTTTTTCCTAAAATTGTTATTAAAAAGTTTTTGACATTGAGAACAGCTACATGACTCTCACTTAGAGAATATTTTTGAATTATGTACTGTTTCTCTCATAAGCATAAATTCCAGTCTGAAAGAGTG
>NW_009911703.1:8698-13938 GCF_000696875.1 Nestor notabilis
TTTATTCAGTTATATCATTTAAAGCAAGAAGAAAGCCCATATAAACTTATGGTGCATCAGCACATACACGTTCTGGTATTTTCTTGTCCAACATTCTTCTTAGGTTTTATTTATTTCAGTATTTCTTTTAGTGAAGAAAACACTGAGAAATTTGAATGTAGTTCTTCTGCCTTGGTAGGCAATTAGTGTGGCAACTTGGAAATAGCAAGCCTAGCAGCTGGAAAATTTAATATCTGTATGAAATTGCTTTTAAAGTAGTTGTGATGAAGTTGAGGTACATGAAGAACAAAGTAAAAAATTTATTTCAAAATTATGCCTGTATTTTAAATCTAAGTAACTATCATCAGTGATGCCACAATCTTGCATTCTGATCGGTTTTTGTTGGTGCTCGTTGTTGCTAGTACTTCTCACTGTCACAAAACATAGTATTGGTTAAAGGTTTTTCCAGATTGAAGTATTCTGCTTACCATATCACAATGGTTCTGTGTTCCATGTATTCCTAATGTTTACTGATATACTCCAATCTAAATAAAGAAGTGAATTTGATTAATTGCTTCTCTGAGAAATACAGTCTGTATCTTTGTATTAAAATTTAAATGGATGTTTTTACATGCCTCAGGCTAGTACACCTGGGAATAAAATAGGAAAACAGTCATGCTTTTGAGTTGTGTTGAAGTCACTCCTTTAAAAGAGAGGTTTTCAGCTTAGCAAGCAAATTTTCACCGATTTCAGTGTATCGATGTTTAGAGTTTATGTTTCTCAATTATGTTAGTTTACATCCGTAAGCATCCTTTGCTAAATTGAAAAAGAGTGTGTACTACAAAAATGACTTTATGCTAAATACTGTGAAAAACAAGAGGATGGTGTTACGTAAAATATGCGGTTTATACAGGAAAAAGCTGTCGTGTTTTGTTATGGGAGCTCTTTCTTTTCATCCATGCTATTAACCTATCAGCAATTATAAATGATCATAATACTTCTGTATTTGTAAGTAAAGAAATCAGAATGGTGATTAGCAGATTTATTTGACTGGATTTTTTCCCCCTCAAACTCCTCAGACTAAACTTTCAACTATGAAAATTTGGAGCATTGCTGACATTAGAGACATTGTTTTCTATAATGTATAAAAGGAATTGAAGGAATACCTAGGCATATTGTCTTTTTATCTGTAAATAATGCCTGCATTTGCAATAAATTTGAGATTCTTAGCATGTTTTTGTTGGATGTGTGTTTTGTTTTGTTTGGGGGTTTGTTTTGGGTTGTTTTGTTCGTCTTTTTTTTGGTTCAGCTGTTTTGACAATAGCAGCCTTAGTGGAGAGAATATCAAGGGGGTTCAAGAGCAAGTTTGGTCCTTCAGTGCCCAGGAAATATTATGTACTTTGATCCTAACAGCAAATAAGTAGTGCATCATAGTTCCTTTGATATTAATGTTACACAGATTGCAAAATATGATCGCAGCCCTCAACACATGAAGGTTGGGTTGTTCTTCTGCAAGTGTTGATGAAATATTTGCTTTTCCGTTGTTTGCTAAACTAAAAAATGACATGGAATTTTTGGAGGAAAGATGCTTTGGTGTTTTCAGTAAAAAGAATATACTTGCTTTCTGAACTGGTTGCAGGAGTTCATGGAGGAAACTGTTTCAGGTATATGTGTCGGCATGTGGTATCTGACATGTAAAAAATCCTCCTTTGGAAAATCCATGATATCACCCACACTGAAATCACAGGATCCAGTTAACCATGGAAAGGTGTAGGACCTAACTGAAAGAAATATCAAATACATTCTGTTCTTGAAAAGCGTAATTGCTTCAGCCTCCATAGCAATTCGGGTATAAAATACTCTGTGTTATTTATTCCTATTGTTCAGGCAAAAATTACAAATCAGTCATTCTGTGGAGAATTGTAGTTTCCCTGGAAGGAAACTTGTTTCCTTAGAGTTAATGTTCTTTCTTTTTCTTCTCAAGCATATTGCAACAGAAGAAACTGGGAGAAGAAGACTTAAAGTGTTAATGTTGTTTAGCATGGGAGATGCTTGCTTAAGATTGGAGTCACCTGCACCCCTTCACCTTACCCTGTACCCCCTTTATGGAGTAACTGGCAATTAATGATGAAATTGTATGTGAGAAGTACATTATGGAAGGGCTGGTAGAAAGCAAAAAATGGCAGAATAATTCCAAAATCCAGTTGCTAGGCTGTTTTAGGTTTTCCTGTTATGATGAAGGGAAAAAAGTCCCTTAAGGATGTGTTAAGATCAGTGTCAGGCTTTTGGTTGGGGCAGTGAGGATGGACCGCAGATGAAGCCTGCCTGCCTTTCAGGAGGAAGTGAAGGTAGTTAATGTGCTTGAGGAGCTGGGTGTGTTTCCACAGGCCACAGTCCTCCTCTGGAATTGAATTTTGAAGCTGAACCCAGCTGTTGATTGGTTTTGTGGGACTGAAAGTAAATTTTTTTTCCCCATACACTCCAAAACCTGCTCTTTCCTTGCAGAAGGCACTTCATGAGGTGTAATGAGATTATTTGAGTGTTGAGGTTGGTGGATAAGGGATGTGCCCCTGTGTGTGGCTTTTTTCCTCCATTGCATATTCCTTTCTCTTTGCTCCTCAGCCTGGTTTCTGCAGAGCAGCTGAGGATTTCGGTGACATGGATAATTCCTGGAAATCCAAGTTTGTTAGCATTGTTGGCTGAATGCTAAGTAATTTGATTTGTAGAGTTTTTAAGAAACCTTTGCTTCATAGTGTATGTGGCCTGATAGGAATCCAGACAGAACACTTCAGTTCTCAAATCCAGAAAGAAAGACATGTTCTAAAAGGGAGACTGGAATTCTAAGGCTTACTATAGTCAGTGGATAGAACACAAAGATTTTTTTTTTCCTGATTCTTTTTGTGATAAAATGAATGGTTTATTAATGTGGTGTTTCTAATTTCTCTTTATTTGTAAGGCCTGCTTTGTGTCGGATTGAGAGGACTGTGAATCTCGCCTAAGCATATACTAACAAAATGTGAACACACATCTGAGTTTCCTGGAATAGGTCAAACTCTCAGAGGATTGGTGGAAGAATTGCCTGTCTGACATCCTGTGTATTTTAACTGTATGCTGTAATGTGTTCTTTAAAGTAATTTATCTCTGTGTGGAGAGGTCAAATCACTGTATCTGTTTAGTGCTGCTGATCTTTATTTTTCTCAGCAGAATCATTAATCAAATTGAAACATTTGATTAATGTTTCAGTTGAAGATTCTCTTTTTTCCTATGGGATTATATAGTGTTACTGCATTCCTCTTTGTGTACTTATGAATCGGTTTCTCACTGCATGATCTTCCTGGTGTTCTGAAAGAACATTAAAATAAAGTGCAAGGGAATGCACTTAAATTCAAATCTACTGAAAAAATAACATAAATTAATATTTTCTTATACAGAAATGAAGATATTTTTATAAGATATCGATGATGTTGAAATATTTGCCTTCATAAATGGCATGCGTCGTATAACATGAATATGCTTTGGTGGCTTTTGTCCTCAGTGTCTGTATAATGTGCTTGATTTCTTATAGCTACATTATTATCTATATAAAATGGGAAGATGACACTGTAAATGATTTAACTTTGAAAATTAAAAGATGCAGGGAACAGGGACCTTTCCTTATTTAGGACTCCCCTGAAGCAGAACTAAAAAAATCAAGCCTTTATAAAGTTCCTTTCACTGAGATTTTCCCCATTATGTTTCTGTATATTCCTCTATTACATGCACTGAGATGGTATTCAGGACCTGGCTGCAGTCCAAAGACCAACTAACCACGCTCAGAGGACTTCATACCTTCCCATTACTGTTCCCAGATTAAACTTGGCAAATTAGTTCCACTAGGTTCTCCTCAGTCTTCCCTTTCAAATGAAGGACCTTGCATTTGGATTGTTTTACCTATAGCCTCAAATTCGGTTGTATCTTCCATGCTAACTCTGCTGGCTTACACAAAGACTACATCTTTCCTGTGGACTGCCATGCCCATACTAATTTTTTCCATTGCTGTCATGTCATTCGGGTCATGTACCTTTTCTTGCAGCACTGTTTGTAGGCAGCAGAGCCTGGGTGTCTGGTAAAGAGAAAACAATATCTGGGGTGTTCATATAGATCAGAAGTTGGAGAAGGGGAAGTCAATGGGAAAACATGTTTCCACTGCTCACGTACTCTGGGTGCAACAAACCCTGTAGGCAGTGGTCAGGTACTGCATGTGAATGGATTGATAAATTTAGAGTGCACAGCTATTATTACCATGCTAGCAACAGCAATTCCAATGGTAAGCTGCTTATCAAAAATATTCATATTAAATAATTGAGGTAATCTCTAACTGTTCAGCATTCAGCAGTGTTAGCATTTGCAGAAAATGAAGCTGATGTAGTTAAGAATAAAAAAAAAATGCTGGATGAAATTGTGGTAGAAAATTCTGGATCTGTTAAATCAATTATGCAAATATAAGAACATTTTCAATAAAACCTAATCAGTTGTCATCAGAATATGAGAAAAATATGCCTTTCTGAAGAAATAAAACTGTTTTCAGTATAATCTACTCAAGTGCCAGAAATGAAACATCTCTAATTTGATTAAAATGTCCTTGTTGACCATAGTTATTTTCTTTTGTCATAAATCAGAAGTCTGAAGTTCTCAAGACAGAATGATAGCATTTCTTACTGCCTATCACTTTTAGCTTTTGTATTTATTGCCCTTTTTCTGGCACTGAGCTTGATTCACTGATGTATGAGTTGCACAAATGATTTACCAGCAAGGGTCTGAGAGCAATGAAAGCATGCTCTGAGACTGTGGTGTCTTTCTTCCTGAATTTCTTTTTCCAGGAATGATACTCATAGGTAAGATAGGAGAGGAAAAAAAAGAAACCCCACCCCCCTCAAACCGTATTTATTGCCCTTTTTCTGGCACTGAGCTTGATTCACTGATGTATGAGTTGCACAAATGATTTACCAGCAAGGGTCTGAGAGCAATGAAAGCATGCTCTGAGACTGTGGTGTCTTTCTTCCTGAATTTCTTTTTCCAGGAATGATACTCATAGGTAAGATAGGAGAGGAAAAAAAAGAAACCCCACCCCCCTCAAACCCACCCCAAACAAAAAACCTCGTCTATCATTTTTTCATATGCTTCTGTTCCTAGCTAGTCTTTCTCTTCCTTCCCCCCTGCACCTGACATTGTATTACTTTTTTTCTCCTCTCCCAGCTGCCAACGTCTTCCTTAGCACTCTT
>NW_009911703.1:13969-31539 GCF_000696875.1 Nestor notabilis
CATTACTCTATCAGTCTCTTCTGGTCTGAATTTTTCCTTTTGCTCTTTTTGTAATTTGACCCTTGTAAATGACACATTGCTAGGCATATAAAAAGATTCCACTTATGGTCTAAAATTAGCTTTTTAGTTTAAACTTGTCATCTAGGCAACCTCTGTAATCAATAGTGAAAGATAAATACCACAAAAAGGCAATTCATCACCTTTTTTAAGATTATGTTGAAACTGGAGGGATTAATTGATGTCTGGGCCACCTGTCTCTTTCTGCTGATTAAAGAGAGTGCCCTAGATGACAATCTTGGTTGAGATACCTGACTTTCAGATGGCTAAAATTAGATGAAAAGTATCCCACCTGTTGTGCTAGAAGTAGTGTTGGTAATGCATTGCCTTTGTAAGGTCTGTCCTACAGAGGTAGAAGCTGCATAAAATTGGAATGAAATGGCAGACACAGTTTGATATTTTCTATTTTTTTTTTTTACTGAACTAATTTGCAATGGTGCCAACAGTTATATTTGCTTTTTAGTAGTGATTTTAGCAATGTTGTGACATTCTTGAAATCAAACCCCTACTATTTTGTTAGAATAGTTAATATTTATGGAGCTCTTGTGAATTTCTTGCCAAACTGCAGAATCCATTTGGGTTTTGATATGGAGAGTTAGAAGCTTCAGACCACTTCTGAGAAGGACACGCAGCACTGTACAACAACATAATGGATACAAAACCAGTTATATGAATCCGATTTTATAATCATAGAGAACTAATTTACTGATAGATAGTATCTACTGTTGCAGTGCTTGTTACTAAATTAGAAACATCCCCACACAAGGTGTCCAGATACAATTTGATCATAAAGAATCAGTAACTTTTTCAATGCTGCATATAAGCATTTGGAATTCTAAAAATAAAATTTTGAAATACATATAAAACTATTTTTTGACAAATACTGTAAGTATTTTTTTTCAAGCAAACCTGTATATAAGAAAATATTTATCTGTTACAGCTATTCCCATAGGAAAACTGGTATTTGTACTTCTAATATTTTATTTTCTTTTAACAGTGCTGTAACTCACCACTGAAACAACACATTGGGAACAGTTCATAGTGTCAAATCTTCATCTACGTAAACTGATGCCATCTTGCCAGCCTCCAAGCATTGACAACTGAAGCTTTATGGAGTTTATATCACCTGATTCAAAGGGAATGTTTTTCTGATATTTAACGAAGACCCTTACTGCCAGTATGACGAGCCAGGAGAAGTGGGTTAACCTGAGCCCTGGAGAGTTTGCTCAGCTTCAGAAATATGCAGAATGTAAGTAATTTTTGAAATATGTGAGTTTATGGCTAATTTAAAATTAAATATATTTTGAATGCATATTGTAATTATTATTATAATATTTATTATTATTATAGATGTTACTCACTATAAAGTAAGAAGTTAAATTATGGTTTATATTTATGGTTTTTAATCAAACATTCTTTGAGGGAATTCTTTTTAATCAGTACATTCTTTGAGGGAAAAAATTCATCATGAACAGTTCATAGGTCACCAGAGTGGGCTTTGTAGTGGAGACGGCTTGCTCAGTCAGGGAGGAAACAGATTCCAGGGGAAACACATCTAAGTGTTCAATATGAAGGTGTTTCTAATACTATAAACAATGTGAGGGAGTTGTCCTGTAAAAGAGCAGAAACAAGAATTATGTGCTTAGAGGATACTGTATATGCAAAATTAGATTTAGGAGATAGTTTATGAAGCCTGATAAGAACTGAACTGGAAAAGGTCAAGAACATTTAGGAGGTTTTCCTGTTTGGTAAGTAATCTAAATATATATTTTTAAAAACTGAGAAAATCTCATGATTTATTACTAAAGGAAACATTTGCTTATAAGGTAAAACAAAGACTGGATATTAGTTGTTGGGATTTCTTTTTGCCCGTGATGTGACAGCATATACTTAATTGCATTTCAGTGTAGTCATCTAACAGAATAATCACAAAATGAGTATTAGAGTTTCAGTTTGATATAGAGACTTCACTTCATAAATCTTACCTAAATTACAACACTGTTTTAACTTCCCACGGGGTCACAGCTTCCTTGGGGCATCCCCCTGCTCTGGCATGGGGTCCTCCATGGGTTTGCAGGTGGAGATCTGCTCCACCTTGGACCTCCATGGGCTGCAGGGATACAGCCTGCCTCACCATGGTCTTCACCATGGGGGATATCTGGAGCACCTCTTCCCCTTCCTTCTTCACTGACCTTAGTTTCTGCAGAGCTGTTTCTTTTAAATATTATCACTCCTTTCTCTGCCTACAGTTGCAGCCAGAGGTGTTGCTGATGGGCTTGGCCTTGGCTAGTGGTGGGTCTGTCTTGCAGCTGGCTAGCATTGGCTCTATTGGACATGGGTAGCTACTGGCGTCTTCTCACAGAAGCTCTCTCTGTACCCCTTCCACTACCAAAACCTTGCCACTCAAACCTGACAACAACAGGCTGAAATATGAAAAGAACTGTTCTTCTAAGATCATTATACAAATATATGTGAGATTATTTTTAAACTGAGTCAATTCAAGCAGGCATTTGACAGTAAGATATGCATAAGACTGAAAGAAAGTAGTAGACTTCAAACAGTAAGACCTGCAGAAAGAATTTTTTCTGATATGTTAGTGTGCACATATTTTGGTGTGCAAATAAAAAATAATACTGAATGGTAAAGAGAGAAAACGTGAAGAAATTCTTAAACTGTTACAGAGGTGTGTACTGACTGACCTGAGCTCAGATGATAGATTTCAGAGTGCGCACTTACACCTCTATATCACACTGCCGTGCTTAAATACTAAGCGTTGATGATTCACAGCATCTACTATTTGATGCAAAACCAGATACCTTCAGCAGGTGTGCTGAGATGCCTTGCACTAACCAGTAGGAATCTTTAAGCACTGGCTGTATTTTGCTTTCTGCTTCTCTTTGGAGTCTAAGTAAATTTGATTAAGAAAGTTTGCTCATTTATTTTTAGGAGAGGAGTCTTGTGCCTATCCACCCAGAAAATATTCTCTTTAAAATGCATTTGCCAGTGTTTTGCATATTTACTTGATGGTCAGAAAAAACCCTCACAGACTTCCCTTTTCAAGCTGAATTCTTTTCACCAAAGCTGGCTACAGAGTGAGATAGTGTTTTGCTTGCGTGACCCCCAGTTGCTGCCCTCCACACAAGCACACGCCACCTTTCTGGTTTGATAGCCTTAGTTTTGGGAAGGGGTGGTAAGCCAGACTGTTCTACTGCATAGCAGACAGGGCACACTTCTAAGAGTGAAGAAACTGGGTTTGAGTCTTCTGAGGTTGAAGCCCGATTTGAGCTTTCTCTTAACCAGAAGGCAAGCCTGTCTCACTTCCACATGGTTTATGAAGGTGACTGTTGCTGTCTGACTTGGCTGAAATCAGTCACATCTGCAAGGATTATGGTTTCTGAGAATAGCAGAGGAATGCGTCCACCCAGGTTCTAAGAGGCAAATTAAGTGTCTTTTCTTTAGACTGTAACAGAAGTCAGGAGACAGTTAGATGAGCTGCTTCCTTTCTGCAGCAATTAATTTTGGTCATGTAAAGGAATTTTCAAACCATATTGAGATGCAGGCTGCAGAGATAATAAGCTTAAGTACTTCCAGAATTAGATTTTATGTGCAGAACTGTAGCTGGGTGAGTGTGGACATTATAGATACAGCTGTACTGGGCTTAGAGGTCTTAATTTAGCCTAAATCCCCTTTTTAGTCACCAAAATAAGTGTGTTGATCTTCCCCTACATAAAGCCCATTAAACTCCTCATGTGGGTTCTAATACTGTGGCAGGAACATGTGCTTTCCACTTCCTGACTAGAACACAGTTTGTACCAGGTCAGTGTAGTTCTGCTTTTAATTAATTAACTAATCTTCTGTCAGCTTGATGATGGCCTGTCACTTTTGCAAGTACAGTTAAACAAACAAGGCTGCTCCTAGCTCTGTGTACAGATGCTGTCTTTGGTATTCCATTGAGAAGTTCCTGCTGTGTGTCTTGTCTCCCTGTCATCTTCATCACATATGTATAGTATGATTCTCATTCTCTGCTTTATTCAGGTGTATTGTTCAGTGGATACAAACCATGAATGTAAAATTTCTTTCCTGAATACATACCAGCTTTTCCCAATTTCCATAGATGTAACTGAACAGCAAAGAAAAATGAATTCTCCACCACTTGTTCCTAATCACTAAATACTTCTAAGCAATGCTCAGAACTTTATAGTAGATGAATATCCAGTAAATGAATCTGAGGAATATCCGTAATAAGAAGAAATGTGTGTTTTTAAGTGAATTCAAAGACCATATTTCCCAATACGTGGCTCTTTGCAGTTAATACGCGTATCCGTGGTTTTTGGAAGAACAATTATTTCCAAAGGCAGTTCCTCTGTGTCGTCCTTGCTGGTCAAATTAAAAAGCTCCTCTCTTCTCTCATTCTTAAGAGACAGTAGTAGAAAATAGATTGCATTAGATCTTTCTGTGGTTTTAAAATGCCTCAGAAGAATACGTGAAAAGAAACAACTGAAATAAGTGGTATATTTTTTATGTAATAGTAATAATAACAATAACAACAATAAATAATAATGTAGCCCACACCAAATCCTGAAGATTCATTGGAAATATAAGCACTCAGAAGAAATTTATTTTTTTTTTTTTCTCCTTTAGATTTTATGATCAATGCTGGCTGTGGGAATGAAAGGTGAAAAGGTGAAAAACTTTTTCTGCATAAAAATGTTACTGCATGGGGTGAGGTACACACAGGACTTTCCAGGCAGGGACAGTTTCTTCTAAACTGTATAGTACCAGGTATCTGCATAGTTCTGTACTACTCCTAACAGCAGCATGGATTGTAAGGACATTAGAGAGGAACAATATAAATACCTTCATTGTGGTTATTATTTGTATGGTAATTTTTGATTAGTTTGGACAGAGTTTTTTGAATGCTTTCTAAGTGAATGTTTGATCTCCTTTTTATTAAATAAAGTTGTTGTAGTCCAAATCATATGTTACGGGGAGTTTAGAAGATCCTGCTCCAAAAGTAAGTGAGAAAATACTGAAGAGATAGAAACAGTTAAAGCAAGGTGTTTTCATGATTCAGCTAGGCTTTAAAAGACAGAAGAAAGGTCTGTCCTTCCCTTAGTAGGCCGAGAGAGGCGGAGGAAAAGACCTCTGAGCTCTGGCAGCATGTGCACTCTGGGGAAATAGCTTGGTTTTGTGTTGTCCTTTTGAGTTTGTCAACAAAATGTGCCCTGAGGAAACAGCCTAAAAAAGACATTTTGCAAAGCTTTTGGCAGTGACTTTTTTCCCAGGCTGGTGGAGGAGAACTTGGGCAGACTATTACAGCCTGAAGATAGAAATAGATGTTGGAGAGCTACTGAAATGGCTGTGAGAACAGGAACAGCATCAGCAGCTGCAGCATCTTTTGATGTAGCATCAATAGCTACCACAAGAACTATACAGTGTACGAGTTTCCTAGGGGAATAAAAAGGAGGAACTTGTGAAAAATACCTCTCAAGAGAAACAGGAAGGTCAGCAAACATTTTGGTCCAGAGTGAAGTTGCCAGAGACTCTTGGCTGGGTTTGATTCTGTGGCCCTCGCAGATGGAAAAGATTTTCTTTTACAATGGGTATAAATGATAACCTGTGGGGAGCTTCATACATGTGGCAGCTGGTCACCAGCAGCTATGGGCCACATTACACAATCCCTCAGAGAGTCCCAGGCTTCTAGTGCCACATGGAATTGTGCTCATTCTAATGAGGGAATGGGCCTTATCAAAGAATGCAGATTGCTAAACCCAACTATTTTTGGCTGTTGGAAATTTGAGAGAAAAAATTGCTAGTGATTGTTGAGAATAGTTTTACCCCAATTTCTGGATGTTAGGAGTATAGTGTTTCTGGTGCTGTTGGTGAAGATGGAGGAAATTAAGTTCTCATAAAGTCTTGTCAGAACCTGTCAAACTGGCTGAAAGATTGAGTCTGCCAGTGCTGCCTGTACAAAATCCATGCACTTGGAGAACTTCATGGAGAAGGATGATGGGTCTTTTCGGAGGTCCCCTCTTTGCATGCAAGGCGTATTGGGGGTGGGAGAGCCAAACAAAGTGCCCAGTTGATGATTCATGGAGTCTGAATCCTAATTCCGAGCCTGTGACTGCGGACTAAAAATATCACTAAGATTAGTTGGTGTCCCACTCAAGGGTTTGGTGGGGCACTTATTGATGCAACACTGTATTTATTTATTTTAAAGAACTGTGAATTTAAATTCCTGATGCACATTCCTGTGTTGCACCAATTCAGAGAAAATGGGATAGAAATATTATACATGCTAGGTTTAGGTTCTACTCGGTTTTATTGGTAAGAAAAACTGAACTCTGTCCAAAGGAAGATGGGTGTATACAGTCTGCACTAATGAAGGTATCAGATCCAATTTTATAACTCATGTTAGTCTGAAATCCAGAAAAGAAAAGATAAAAAGATATGATTTTAATTTTTGTTTAACCAGTCGTAGTTGGCACTTGGCCTCTTAAGATTGTTTTACAGATTAAATTGTTGTGGGGATGGAGAGCTGGGCACCAATGTCAGCTGCAGAAGTATTAGTGAATTTCTTTCCATTTTCTCATCAGGAATTCTGTGTTAAGACTTGAAGAGAATGTCAGATAGGTATGATAAGCTGAGCATCCCTGAAGGAAAAAAGCTGATGAATGTAGAGTAATACAGTATGATCTGGATGACTGAGATGGGCTTTCTAATGACTTACAATGTTTACTGTTCCTGCCATGATATAAATCCGTCTTTTACTAGCAGATGGGTTTTTACCTAAACAGCAGCCAGTCAATTCTCCAGTTAACCTGTCTAGGGTAAACAGTGTCCTATTGTTTATGTACTCTGTCCACAACTGTGAGTAAGGAGGAACCTTCTCACAGCAGTCCGGTGGGATACTCAGGTGGGTGCAGAACTTATTTCCTGCTTCCAAGCCCATGCTGAAGAAGGGCGTCCAACTTGTTTAAGGTACAATAAGCTATTGAGGGAAAGGGACAATGCAGAAGAGAGTGCTGACCTCCTTTAACTAAAGGGTCTGTCAAGTTGTTCAGGAATTACTTTATTTCATGACAAAGGCAAATGTACTTGAATCCTTTTAGTCCCTCTCAGGCTACTTTATATTCTAATTTAAAACAATCTTTTTGGAACTAATGGCTTTCGTAGAACTTTGAATTGTACGCAGTAATGGCACAAAGTAAAGTCACATTTAGTGACTTTTTGAGTATCTTATTACAGTATTATGTTCATGACTTAGCTAATTTCAGGGATCGTCCTCTGTCTTCTGAGTACAAGAAACTATGCCAGCTGTAGGGAGACATGTTTTGAGAGGAAAACAGTGAATTTATATGTTTGTGACTATCAGGTGGCAGAACTGGGACGTACTCTGCTGTTTAGAAGATCCCTTTTCCTCTGCAGAACATAGGATGCTCCTAGAAATATCTGACTTGTTCAGGAGTTCTGGTATAAAGGGATTATAACCAGCAAAATGCAAGGTTACTGTTGGGGCTGCATGCTGTTGACTGGATACTGCTTGCAAGACATCATACATCATAACAGAAAGAGACGTAGGGCATTTAGTAAAAGCAGGGAAGGCAATAGGCCTTTTGAGTAAACTTGCAATTCAAAATTTTTAGAGACGTTGACAAATTGGTCCAGGGTAGGATCAGTTCAGTGAAGCATCAGCTGTTTTTATCTTCAGTTTTTGTCCTAAAGAGCTGCTTCTTGTTCCTGAGTGATTGAGTGGCAGGGTCAAAAATATGGTGGCTCGGAAACATGCAACTTTCATAAGGGGTAACAGAAGGTTATGGAGGAAATTGTGTCAGTCGTTCTAGTGCTAACACGATTCATTTGTCCATTTTAGGAAAGCTAGTGAAAGTGTCAAGGTTTTTTATCTATTTAGATCTCTTATGGAAGAAATGTTAGAGGACTTAGAGAAGGAAAATATTGATGCAGCTTATTAGGTACTACCAAGTTGCATTGATCCCAGACTTCAGAGATAAAATACTGTTAGAAGAAGCTGTTGTTACTACAAAGTCATCATTTGAGCATAGGGAGGGACTGGCCATGTTTCCTGTGTGATGAATAGGACACTGTCCTGTCATCAAGAGCATTTGGTGGCCTCGCTTTGAAGAGGGTAAGTTACTTGCAACCATCATGCACATCTGATTCATCTGGGAGAATGGAGAGAGAAGGCAGGCACAACACATGGAGAAGATTATGATGTTTACTCAGTCTCATTGAGCATTGAAACTCAACTGAATTGGTTGTGTTGAGACTGGATAATGTTAGATTTTTAGGATAATCATGTTATTTTCTAGGTTGTGCTACTAAGTTTCCAGTGCTTCTGCTGATAGTATAGTGGCTGTTGAGGTATCTGGGAAAGATAAGTTAGTCAGAGCTCTGGCACTGCCAGTAGTATCAGGGCTTGTGTTAGTTCTTAGACATGTAGATGGATCCATGGTTCTTAAATAATATAGTCAGGCTCCCAGATGCTGGGCTTCTGTTACATTAGAAATGAATTCACAGAATTGCAGAATTCTGTGAAAGGTTTGGGTTGGAAAGGACCTTAAAGATCATCTTTAAGTCTTTAGGGGAAAATCCAATAACTGTGTGTTTCAGTTTTCAAGGGTATCAATGCAAGAAGCAAATCTAAAGAGTTCTTTCAAAGCCCAGAATAGAAACCCTAGTTCTCGTTTCTGTGTCTGTGGGATCCATGGTGTGTGGTGGCTGGCTGCGGTACCTCCTGTCTTGGAATCCTGAAAGGCAAATGGTGTCATCTCACCTTGGTTTCCGTTTCCTCTGTCAAAAATAAAGATTTCTTTCTAGAACTAAATCTGCACAGATAAACACTGCCAGTTATTAATGCCCAGTGTTAACAGCATCAGCTGTTACTGGCATTGAACACATATTGAGGTTATTACAAATCAGACATATGGTCATAAAATCACTGAATGTGTAATATACTGTAAAATGTATAAACATTGATTACACCTTTGTTATATTTACTGTGTTTCTGTGTATCGTATGTATTTCATTTCCTTTATTATTTGGTTGTTTCTATGGACATTTACATGTAAACAGTGAGAAGCTCTTGTTTCTTAAGAGTTCATCCCTTCCAATTGCTTATTCTGTATTATAAAGATTTGGGGAGTAATTCAATTAATTGCTGTGGAAATGAGCTGGATGTCACAAACAGAGAATTGCAGTTCACCAAGCCTTGAAGAAACCAAATGGACTAATTGTGGAGGCCATGTGACTGTCAGAATCTCAGCTCTCATTAAAAGCATGTATTTTTAGTCCTTGTGAAGAGCTTGAAAGTGTAATTCAAATAATGACAATCCGTGACTCATTGACAAACTGGGGGGGGGGGGGGGGCCGTGGGGGGAAAAGGCTGGGGGGGGGGGGGAGCGCTGAGGGAGAATGATCCTGCTTTGTTTTTGTGGGATTTGAAATGGAAGAACCCGGTAGCTTGTGGTGGGTCCCCTCAACCCAGCAATACTTTGTATGACTGAAGAGAGAAGGGGAAAGCTGCTCATCCAACTCATCTGCTGAAAAAAAAAGTGTTATTATTAGTGTTTCTGCCCCTCCTGGATTTTTGAAGAAAGGAGAGCCAAAGCTGCTTTCCTTGTTGCTCTTGAGAACAGGAGATAGGTTGCTCTTGGTGGTTCAAATCGAGAATTGGAGGCCTCTTTGAAAGAGTGGGCTTAGCACTGCCTAATGGTGTCAGAAGGCCTCTCTTCATGTGCTATTTGTTGGGGTTGAAGGGCCTTGGATTGCATTCCTCTCTGTTGTTTTCTGCCAATTAAAAGAAGAAAAAATGTTAAATGTGCTTATAATTATGTATGTTTTCATTGTTTTTCCAAGCACTAAAAATATATTGCTTTTTGTGTGGCTTTGGAGGATTTTTAGTGGGTGTTATGGAGTGTCACTGCACAGTTTTGTTGGCTGCATTGCAAAATGTAATGGCTTTTTGAGGATATTACTGATAGCTGAATTTGGTTTTAGAACTGTTAATTTTGTGTGGTTTATAATTTTATTAAAGCAAGTATGGAATATTGAGAAAAGAACTTACGATTCCAGTATAATATTTTCTTGAGTAGTTTCTAAAAATTCTTGGTTTTGTTTTCAAAATAAAAGGTTATAAATAGTTTGCAATATCGAGACACTCAAATTAGTGGTAGCAGAAATTATAGTTAGTGATAATGGATTTGTTTTCATGAATGCATTTCTCAGAATTAACTGGCCTAGCAGAAGCTGTTTGCATTGTTGTTTTGGGTGGGTTTTTTTATTTGTCTGATTTTTAGTAGAGGGCCATTTCTACTTTTAATGTTATTTATGTCTGAGATTCACTACTAAGATGGAACAGAATCTGGGATCTTTATCTGTATCAGAATAGATTAATTACAGACCCTGGCAGTCATTGTTGACATCACTGCTTTGGAAGAAATCCTAGGCTGTATATAGTATAAGAGCCTATGTATTGTAGAGGTTGAAATGAATGGAAGTGACAATTTTAGACAGTTATGAGAGGAGGATGGAAAGACAGTTTATAGACCACATATGTGTCCGAGGGCTTTATTGAACAGAGGCATTTCAGTTCTGGATAGGCGCTAAGAGTTTGAGATATTATTGAAATGATACTAGAGATAATGAAAGCAGATTGAAGAGATGCAATGAAAAAAGAGTGAGTGGCAAGGTTACAGGTAGATGGTAACTACTGTTTTAGCAGCATGAAATAGGAATTCCTGTGATGAAAAAGAGGGGGAATTGAAAATTAAACCATGGGAAAACAAAACTAGTATCTTCAAGTAAAGTTGGAGTCTAATAACTTTTAATAGGCCAAAATTCATGGATCTGTGCTATTTTTGCAACTCACAGATAATGCATTGAATGATTTAAGGAAACAGAGAGAAGAACAGATCTCAGAAAGAGATTAGGAGTTGGAACAGCAGAAGGGAACCAAGACAAAGCTCAGTACCTAAAGACTGATTTTTGGAAATTCTTACTTGACATTTGGGTGTTTGGTCATAAAAGAACAAAAAAAAATAAAATAAAAAGTGAGGTTGAGAGGAATGACCTAGGGTAGAAGGAAAAGAATTCTTTTAGAACCTTAACAGCTAAACAAATTTTACCTTGTAACAGTGATCTAAATTAACTATTTTGTCTCTGTAGAGAGCCCTTAGAAGTTTTTATATAAATGATTTATTATTTGAATCTGTGAAAAAGTCCACAACTATTATTATTTTTGACTACTTATTTAGCTAATTTTGGCTGAGGATAAATCTCAAAGAAGTACTCAAATTGGAATTTGAAATAAGCAACTTGCATTCCCTTTGGAGTGCTCTTACTTTATAATAAATCAAAAATTATCATGAATTCAGAATTATTTTAGCAGATAAGATGTTAGCTAATTAGGAATTAGCTAGTTTTAAAGGATTACTGATCTATTTCACATTCCTTTAAGCATAGAACCATATTTTTATATTTTGCTTCAGACACAATGAATTCTGCATGTCATGTCCCAGCTCATTATTTCATCTATGGTCTAATGTGATAACTCCAAGGAGAACCATGACATCTGCAAACAGTATATGACACTGTGATGTAATTTTAAATTATGGGTGCTTTAAGAGGATTCTGGGAGTTTGAGATCCACAGAAAGAATGACAAAATATAATTAAGTTGTCCCAAATGGTACAATAGCACATTCTGAGTATTTCCCAGTGCATCTAGGTGTTTAAATTAAAGTATGCACTGAAGTTTTCCTGGATTAGGTTTTAACAAGCAAGTGCCAAAGTAGCACTTCCTTCTAGAGGTGTAATGACTGGCTACATAGGAGGGCTGCTGGGCCCTTCAAGTTGCAAACTCTCCAAGACAGACTCGTAAGATAAGTACTTTGCAGTTCTGTGTACACATTGGAGCTTAAAGTTATCCATTCTTATAAACTAAATAAATATACTTTAAATTTCATGGTTTTCCTACCATTAATAGCTTACATAAGAACTGGAGTTTCTTTTTTTCTCCTCCTTTTTTTTTTTTTTTTTTTTCCCATCTGCATTTTGTTATCTAGCCACAAAACCTGTGTAGCATCTTTGGCTAACAATACCCCCTTCCCTCACACACCCTAACCAAAACAAAACCCCCCAAACTAATCCAGTCATCTCTACAGTTTAGCATCCTGTCCCTGGGAGGCATGCATCTGAAAAGTTTCCTAAGGCTTCCAGGCACAAATATGTTAATCTTTATTCAGGGTCTATCTTGACATAAAAAGCAGTACCAAATTTTGCATAATTATTTATGATGGGTTATAATCACATCTCCATTTAATTATTTTAGTGGAATCTAGCAATATGGTCTCTGCACTACAGAAAGTCTTTGGCTTGAAACTGAGTCAGACCTCATTCAGTGTTGTGCTGCTACTAGTGAATTATGCTGAATAAACTGCTCTAAATAACTTGGGTTAGTAATAGTTAACATATCATATCACTGCATTTTTTGTCATGTTAAACTTGCAGTTAATGTGTACTTCAACTTCTATCCTGAAAGATGTTATAGAAGGTGGGGAATTATGTAATTTTATTCAACTGGAATACTCACCTGAAATGTTATATGTACAGAAAGTTGTTCTGTCCAATGCAGAATTTGTCATGTCCTGGTTTTCCCCCTCAGGAGTCATGTAGTACAACTAGGGATACACAAGAGCTCTATTCATATGGGTTTGCTGTTCATGCTGCCAATGATAGAGAAGTTGTGTTCACTTGCTGCTGGTGCTACACAAATCCCAGTGCCAAAGAGTAGCATGTGTATTGTTCTGAGGTAGCGATTAAGGCAAACTGTTAGGGATTTTATTGTGATTAGTCCTATATATGACAGCAGGTGTGTTTTTATATGTGCTTCTCTTACTCATACTGCTAATGTATCACTACGAACTTGTCTGTAATAGTATTCTAGTGTTTTTAGGCCAAGCTTCTTCCAAACCACATAGCCATGCCTCTGACTTGTTAAAATGAAGAGTGGTAGTAAGAAAGAAACACGCACCCAGAGTTCTCAAGTAGTTTTAGCTTAGAAGAGCTGATCATCTGCTTTGCTTTATGGATTGTGAAGCATCTCTGGGGATTTGATTTCTGCATTGTTTTTACTAAATGCCTGTGTTTATCTGGTCAGTCTTTTCCATAAGCGCTGTCTCAATGCCCTATTCTGTTTTGAGGAGTGGATTCTACCTCATTTTCTTTCTCCTTTTGTGAAGGAGATGAAAATGCTTCCCATTTCTTCTACCTGTTTAGTTCTTATAAAGCAATAATTGTTGTGTAAAAATGGAACTAACGGAAGAAATGGGAAGCATTTTCATCCCTTTCACAAAAGGAGAACAAAATCTTTACCATATCTGATTCTTAATATTTTCAATATGCATTATTTTCATTAACTAGTTTTTAGTGTTAATAGTTATGCAGAATATCAGTCTTGTCTTCCCACTTCTACTGATACTGGCTTTCAATTTACTCTAAGTAATACTCTTACATAATGTAATTCTGAAAAAATTGTTTTCTTCACATACATAGCATTGTTGGGTTTTTTTTCCCCTCCCCCACTATACATGCTTAGTGTTTAGATAAAAGGTCTAGTAGCTTATGCTGCGTAACTTCAGTGATTAATGGATCTTTGTGAAAGTGGGTACTCCCAGGCATTGCTTAAATGACCATCAGTACGTAGCTTTAGAGCTTGCTATCAGAGCTGAGATTTTTCGGACTATTCTTTTGGTTGGCATCCAGTTGCATTTTGAAATTTTATGCAGTAATTATTTTGACGTATTAATTCTAATGGTCATTGTAGAAGAATAAGGAATGTTCTGCTCCAATTCCATTCGCATGTCTGGAAATTCAAACAGCATCTTAAAATATCTAGGCATTTTCTTAGCAATCTGCTTTCGGAGATTAGAAATAAGTAAGAAAATTATCTTAAATCTTTCTGACTCATAAAAATTACATTTTAACAACATTAATTTGTACAGGGTACACACCACTGTTCTCTATGAATTTAATTCATTCTCAGTATTTCTTCTGAAAAGACCATCCCATTTCATTTTATCATGCTTTCTCTATTTTTAATCATAGTCAGAACATGATAGATTTTTATTTTTTTTTTAAATACATGAATCCTGTACCTTGTAAATGGTGCAAATCAAGTGCAAACATGGAAAGAGTAAACAAGGAGGCAGATAAGGTCTGATTTTTGTAAGCTAGTTATTTTTATGAAAAGATTACAAGTATGTAGCCATCAGGAATGAAAGATGAGTGATTGGTAGGCACAGGTGAAAAAAGCAGTAACAATTAAGAAAATTGGAGAAATTTTCCATAAAATACAATAAAAATAAAGGCAAAGAGGAAACAAAGCTTAATAGGAAGCAAGGTAGTGTGCATGAAGTTATCAAGGGCTTATGTGAGGGTTGGAAAAAGAGAGAAGCTACAGAACTGGGAAGAAGGTGAGAATTAAAAAGGAGACAGTATTCCTCTGACTGAGGGATTAATTCATATGTTCTCAGAAAGGTAAGAAGTAATACTTAAAAATGTAGTTGTTCTTCTGTATTCAAATAGTACTGAATCTCATGCAAGCTTTTAAACAACTTAAATTATAGCTGTTCTGTTTAAAATTGGGCAGAAGTCAATTCTTCATCTTTGTAAAGTGCTCAATGCCTTCACAGGACACACAGCAGGCTGAATGGGAAGCCTTCATTCTGATTTTCCAGCTTTTATGCGGTTACAATTAACTCCATATGATGCACATATTTGCATTTTTGGTGAAGGTTTCCAGGGAATGACTTGAAGTCTGATAGCAGGAAAATGGTCTATTTTCTGTATGCAGTGTGAGTCCAGTATTGGCAGCCATGTTGCTTCATTGGGCTGTTGAGAAGCTCTGGCTGCCTGCAGGCTGTCCTCCTCCTTATGCACGCTCTTGGCAGCAGGTAGCAACTACTCCTGCTACCCCTTTCAGGTGGGTGTCCCCATTTCCACCCCTTCCCTGCCAGGATTCCTGACCTCCCCTCTCCATGTATCCACTATCCTCTTGCAGCAATGCCATATTCAGAGTCCCCACGCAAACAGCTTTCCAATTCTGCTTAAGGCCATGCTTAGAATGCTGTTTGTCAGGGGAATGGATGCTCGTGAGTGAACCTGAGAACCTGCGTAGAACCAAAAGGGGCTCTGTGGACAAGTGGACGTTGACTTGGATCTTACTGCACAAGTAAAAAGACTGTTTGATATTTGGGAATTTCCCAGAGCATTAACATGCTTGTGCTGTACTTCACAGTGTAGTGTAAAGACTGCTAAGCTAGAAATGAGCAGTTAGCTGGTGCAGCAGCACAGCTGGAGTCTATTTTCAGTTTATTTCAGGAGCTCTAGGATTCCTCCAGTGCCCAATTCAAGCTAATCAGAGTATCTTTACATAATAGTGCCATTTGTAGGCACACAGAACAACAAATTCTTTTGAAACAAAACATTGCAGTGTTCCTTTTGAAACATTTGGATGCTTGCAGAATTAAGTATTTCAATATTTTACTTGGGAGAAAAAAAAAAAGGGAAGTTAAATCCTATTGTCAAAAAATACGAATATTTGGTTTATTGGACTATGTTATCTACTGCTAACATTTGGTTTTCTTTTTAACAAAGGAAATTTCTACTAAAATTTTATCAGGGTGTTTTCATAGGACAAAAGCAAACAGTTTCCACAGTCTTAAAAGTAACATTTAAATGTAAGTAAAATCATTAAAGAGATTTCCTTATTGCTTTAAGATTTTGATTTGAGTGATCTGATTTCTGAAGGCACCTTCAAAAATTCCAACCTTTACTTCGTTGTCTAAAGTTATCCTCCTATCTAGCCATTTTATTTATATTCATATCTTAGCTTTTTTTTTTTTTCTTTCAGTTTTAGAGGTTATAAGACACAGGAAAGGGGTGTAAATCACAGATTATTTTAGTGTGATTTATATGAATGCATTCTCTGGTTTGCTGTCTTTGACTGACACTAAGCTTGAGAAACTCTGACAAGAGTCTGGCATATTTCTTAATGATGCAGAGGATTGTGCGTCACTACTTCAGGAGACTGGGTCTTTATTGTATAACTTATCTTGAAGCCATGATCTCATACATATTGAAAGCTAGTAAGTAATTTATTCTCTGTCATTTTTTATAATGCACAGTCTGGGATAAGCTTTATTTTAGTAACTTCAGACAGTGTTAGAAAAACATTTAAAAAAAACCCAAGTCATTGCTCTGTGACAAACTTGAGCATAAATGTGGCCACAGTTTTCTTACACGCCTAATCAGAGACCCCATCCAAGCTTAAAAATTTACCCTTCAAGAGAATTTATCTTGGAAGAGAATGAACAACAAACAACACATGAGGCTGGAACTGCAGAAGGTGTGGGACAGCCCAGCTTGGATCATTCTAGATGTCAAGTAGAAACGACATATCTTATGTTTACTGTTAGCTGTATTTGTTAGGGAAGCATGTTACCTGCTAAACAGTTATTCAGTAAACTCTTGGTTTATAGCTGGTTTATGTTTGTCTATACATTGGTATTTAAAACATAGGATAAGCTCTAATAAAGCATGGTACAATAGCTTAAGGAAAATCATGCTACTCAGCTTATCCCCATAGACATCCGAGTTTATTTGTATTTGAGATGAAATGTCTTGGATCTTTTAATAAGATACTGTCTACTTCATCTTGCACTTACTGCTGCCTGGCAGTAAGGACTTCCTATACTGCAGGTCTTCCAATTTCTTTTTTCGAGAATAGGTTCCTTGGGTCAAAATGATCTAGAACAGCATTTTTTTAACAGGTATTCAAATGGTTGCTTTTTCTAATCCTGAAACAGGATGTAACACAGGAAAGGAAAAGCCCGGCTTGAAAAGCAAGGGAAAAGTCTAAAATGTTTCCTTTGCCATCCTTTGACAAAGAGCTGTAGTCTTGTTTTAGTTTTTTTAATTTGCACTTTCTGATGTTTTACAGTAAATCAGCTAACTTTAATTTTCATCAGTTTTCCCTGATCCAAGGCAAGCTATGCCTGATAAGCCTGATCTCCACAAGCAGTTCAGACAAAAAGTTCACAGATGGTTTGCTCTTCCATTTACTTGGCATGTAACTACGTTGGAATTGAAATGTAGCTCCCTCTCACCTACAATGTTCCCCAGATTTTTAAGTGAATCTATTTACGATCATCCTTTTGCCCTTTTTTCTTGGCTTAAATAAAATTATTTTATTAACATATTACTATATTTAAATACTTCTAATAATCAGACTTATAGAACATTTGGAATGTTCAGCTGTGAGGTAATGATTTTCCCCAAAATTTGGGAAAAGTTAAGGTTCTGCTTGCAACGGCAATTTCCTCTTTCCAAATAGTCTGATAGTAATTTGTAGTGGTTATTTGCTTTGTTGTTTATTGTTTGGTTGTTCTGTTTTTTGGTTTTGATTTTTGTTTGTTTGTTTGTTTGTTTTTGTTT
>NW_009911704.1:0-308 GCF_000696875.1 Nestor notabilis
CCCCGGGACAGTGGCGTGTCGGGGGCTTTGTGCGGGGTAAAACGTTTGTCCGGACCCGCTGCATTCCGGAGGAAAAAGAAAAGAAAAAGGGAAAGAAACCCCTGAGCCTCCTTCAGCCGCCCGAGTCTCCGAATGCCATTTGTCAGGGGGCCCGGAAAAGGGGGAGAAAACTTAAACCAACACTTTATTCGCCTTCTGGAGCCGGGCCGCCTGTTGCCGGGCTCGTTTTTGTGGAGCAGAAGTCAGGATGTGCTCCCGGAGCTGTAGCTCTTGGTCTATCGGCTGGGGGGTCGGTGTTGTGGGAGGGG
>NW_009911704.1:339-42885 GCF_000696875.1 Nestor notabilis
AGCTGGAGACCTCTCGCCTCGCCCAGTGCCTCTTCCCTGGGGAGAAGAAACTTTTAGTGCAGGAGCGAGCAGCAATTCCCTGCGCGCATCGCGGGGGCAGGAGCTTGAACTGGGCACCCTCTGGTCCTCTCCAGCCCCTATTTGCAGGGTTTCTCCCTAAAATCGTGGGTGTTGAGCGTGGCAAAAGGAAGCTGCGAAGTGCCAGATGTGCAACAGCACTGGACACGCAGCCAGGAAAAACCCTGGAATGTCTTTTTTAACCCTGCGGGAGTGGGACATCCACTTCATTTCGTTCCACTGATGCTTTGGGTTTGAGTACGTTTTGCTCTGCTTTCCAAATGTCTGCCTTCCCCGGTGGGGTGCAAATGCCAGGGCAGGGGGAGAGCCGTGGGTCTACTGGAAAATTTGTGTGTTCTGAGTTTGGAGCAGACTCTCTGAGCCATCAGTGCTTCGAGGTCTTTACAGTTGGTGTTTCAAGGGACAGGCTCCGAAGCAGTCTGTTGGCAAAAGAAGATTTTGAAATCAGAAAAGTTTAAGCCAATGGAGCTTTGCGGGGTAATGAGAAACAGTGAAGTGCTGAGATTGGAGCTCTGGGATCCATCCGGCTTTTAAGTCTGAGTTTTGTGGGCTCGGGGTGTTTCTTTCTGGGAAGCCCAGTGTTTGCAGGGTGGTTTGTGTGTTACCAGGACAAATGCGTGTGGGATTCTGTGTATAGCAGCGCGATTATGAACTACTGTAATTTCTACGTTCTTAAAATGACCTTAAGGAAGAAAAGGTGGGCGTGCAAGGAATGCTTTCATGAATGGTGTGCTCGCAAAGTCTCGGCAAGATGGAATATAAGCTGCTAGTTGAGAAATAAAATGTTTCTAAAGCATCAGAGAAGTTGATAGTGAAGTTCACGGTGGTTGGGGCTATGGTGAGAGTTTGTTGGACAGCAAAAGTATGGGGCTGCTGGAGCGGTTTCTGACTGGGATACTGGAGCAACACTTGCTCCTCTGGAGCTCCCTTCTTGTGCAGCCACTTCATCAGGCCACTCTTCATATTAGTTGAAAAACGAATTATCACCAAATCTTAACTATTTTCAAAAGAAAATTACCAAATTCTCCTTTTGCTTTTGTCTGTGCTAATGTTTGAATGGTTTCAGAGCATCCTTATGCATCCTGCCCGTCGGTAGATATGCTTCGGGCAGCTTCACCATCAGACCTGCTCCTTTTAAAAGTTACCTGGTTGATTTGCTGAAACCTGTGGCTCCAGCTACGGGCTGCAGGGAGCTGGTGGGAGCTGATGCTGCTCTGTGGGGCCGGAGAGCTGTTGTGGGGCTGATGGGCAGCTCCAAGTAGTGACTCTGGCAGTGAAAGGCTTTGAGTTTTTCCTAATGAGCCTTCTAATAGGACATCAGATAATTTGGATGAGGGAGGAGTCAGACTGGGGCTGCTGATGGCATTGACTAATGCTCTTTATAGCTCTTCTTTTCATCTGTCCAAGTTCTCTTTGGTTTGATTTCAGCTCAGATCGTTTTTGTTTCAGTTTCATTTTAGTTGGCTTCATTGTATGGAGAGAGGTGTGGATCTCCTGTCATCTTCCAAAGGAGATCCATCAGTTGGCTACAAAGAAAGGGGAAAGACACCTTGCAGAGAGGGTTTCCAGGGAAATAGCCATGTCAAAGGCGACATGAGCTGAGCGCCTCGGAACGCTGCTCTTCCAGCTCACATTTTCCCATATTTTAACAGATGATGTCACACAAATGTAACCCGCAGACAAAGCTGGAATCTGCCTCTGCTTCCACAAATCCCCATAAAATTGAATCAGGTTTCTGGGTGAAAATTTTTGGAAGCAGCAGTTTCCTTTAGTGGTGAAGGAAAGTGGAATCAGGATACATGGAATGCCCTTTAAAAGAAATAAAAATGCTGGAAACTATGAAGAGTCCTGTTACCATCTGCTGCTTCTCCCCTTGGCTCTTCCCCACTCATCCAGAATGAGGTAAAGAACAGTCTTTATCTGGGCAGTCAGAAGTATTTTGCTGAGTATTTTGCCAGTCAGAAGTGTCGATATTGTTTTACAAGAAGAAATAGGATTGTGTGAGTCTGGAATTGATGCAGATCTGATTCCCGGTGTAAAACCTGGATTATGCTGTCAATGCATTGCCAGGTTGGGACTGGACTCTGTGACTTCCAAGCCCTCACCACTGGCCGTGCCCTGTCACCACTGGCATTTGCTGGCTCTGCTCTGCAATGCTGGAGCCTCACATCCGAAACCTGTGAAGAGCAAGGGTAACCCAATAAGCAAGACTCTCTTGGTATTACTCCTACTGCTTGCAGACAAAATCTGCCCTAGAGCTGTAAAGGAACTGCTCATCCTTACTTTAAAGGGTACTGTCCTTGCCCCTTAGATGGTTTTTTTTTTTGTTGGAGATGGACTTTTCAGGTTCACTCCTTTTAAAAGCTCATTCGAGTGCCATGTCTCTGTATGTCATGCTCAGACTAAGTTTTAATTCTCAAGTGGTTTTTCTTTTTCACAGAGCTCCACATGAGAATCTTTGCCACCCTCACAGAGCCCGAGACTCTTAATGGCCCATAGGTGTCCTGTCACCCTCAGGTGCATGTACCTGGTTGATCTTCCTCTAACACGGAAGGTGCCATTTGGTGCTGTCTGTCCATCCCTGGTGACTTGAAGTGTCCAGGTCTGTCCTGCAGCGTGGTTTCAGGGCACAGACTCATGATGTGTGTTCTCACAACTGCTTTGAGTTACAGGTAGAATCCTTAGGATAAGCCAAAGCGTGGCAGCAGGTGCTGAGAAGCAGAAGCCCCCATTGCAGAGGCATTTGTGTGAAGAACAAGTTTGTAGATGGGGTTTAGGTAATCTGAGTTTTGCCTGGACTTCAGAAATCAGTCTGTGGGAGTGCTTTAGTGCTTTCCAGGAACTGCTCTTCAGCCTGAGGGGTTCTCTTCCATAGAGTAAATTGGCAATTCTCTTAACAGCTATTTTTTGTGTATGACCTGATTCCTTGGCCTGCTCCCTGTGCTCTCCCTGTGCTACCTGGGGCTGAGTCATGATGCTGCCCTTCCTGAAGCAGGTGGAGGATGGATGTCAATCACACCACGCAAACAGGAAAGTCTACACTTGGAAACATTCTACAGAGCAATACTGCTATGAATACTTCTGCATGAGCAGAACCTGTAAGGGTAATGAAGGGAAGGGGGGACAGGCCAGCTAGCCACGGGGGAGATAGTGTGTATAAAAAGTGCCCAAATGAGGTGTCACAATAGTGATTCATGGATTTATTATTCCTGTGTTTGTGTGGTTGCCTGTGGATACATCTGGAGAACGGTGGGACCTGGGAAGAGCAGGGAGCTGAGCATCGTTGGCTGTTGGCTGGCAGCAAACTCCAGTTGCAGAGATGGACCAGGACTTTGGTCAAGCAGATGATGCAGGCAGGAGCTGCTTGACCTCCAGGGGATACAGAGGGTCCCGTTTGGAGCCTCTCTGACCTGATGGTTGGCACTTGGCTGTAGAAAAGCAAGGACTAGTATGCGTATGCCATGGTGGAGGTGCTTCCTTTTGGAGCTTGTGCTCTGCTGTCCTGTGAGTGGACTTGGAAGTGCAGCAGCCCCTAAGACAGGGAAATCCCTGCTGCACTGCAAGTATGAATTAGGCACTTCATCGTGTATGTACACACTTGCCCATGTGTGCTCTTGCTGGGGTTGTTCAGGAGGAATCTGATCCTCAGGGTGCAGCTTTTGTTCTATAAATTTAATTATTTTGCAGAGAAAAGTTTCAAACATGTGGGTTCTGTGGAAAACATGATTATAACTCTTCAGTACCCAGATTTTGGTAAATGGAAACTGCTCTTTAAAATGAGGATTGTGTGGGAAATAAACCAGGAATGAATCACAAAACACAACTCAGACTTTATCCACGTGGAGGAAGAGTTCTTCCACTTCTGCACTTTTATCCGGTGTAAAACTTGTGTGTTTAAGAAAGCCCTGACTGCTGCAGGTCTCTGGTGCTGCTCCTGTTGGGGATACCTTGGGAATGCTGAGGTTTTTAACAGTCACTTGCTGGGATTGGGTCAAATTTAAGATCTGCAGGAGTTTTCCCACAGTAAGTCAGTGTCAGAGGCATGTGCACACGTGAGTTATGTTTCTTGTGGAGCTCAGACTGATAATCTCTATTGGCTTCCCCGCACTATCTGCATAGGTGATAGAATCACAGACTTGTTTGTGTTGGAAAGGACCTTAAAGCTCATTCAGCACCAACCCCTGCCCCGGGCAGGGACACCTTCCACTAGAGCAGGTTGCTCCAAGCCCCTGTGTCCAACCTGGCCTTGAACACTGCCAGGGATGGAACACTGTCATTCAGCTTTTTCAGTAAACCCTGACCCTGGTGCTGGCATCGTGCTGGGGGATGCTGGTGCCATGGGGCTTTCTGGGGAGGTTTTAGGAGATCTTTTTGAAAGGAAAACCCAGGTGGACGGTGTCCTGTGCTTTGTGGAGGAGGCAGAGCCTCACATCTCTATAGGGAAACAGCTTTGTTGCTGGAGTTTGACTTTTGAGCATCAGCAGAGCACAGCAGTGTCCTGAGCTGCAGCTTTGTACGGCTGTGGGTGCAAATCTCTGTCCAAGGCAACCACAATGCAATCTTTAAACCATTAAGGTTTTGTGCCTCCTGGTGCCGCCTGTTACTTGTTTATACCTCCAGCTCTTGTTGATGTAGGCAGTGCATTCCCCCTCCTTTGCACTCCTAGTTTGCTTCAGAGAGGTTCCTGGGACTGTCTTCTCCAACTACAGCCTGGCCTTGCTCTCTATCAAAGATCTTACCGTTACCAGCTGATGTGATGGGCACTGTGTTTGCAAACTGGCAGTTCCTCTTAAAAACAAAATAAACCTTTGTGAAACAAAGAAAAAGCTAGGGAAGAACGAGCAAAACCAGGAGAAGTGAGACATGAAAGAATGGAAAAACTTGGTTGAAACCTAATGTTATATGGAAAAAACTTCAGCTGGCAACATGGTGTAATTAGCCACTGGGTTACTGTTGGCAAGTTCTGAGGCTCTTGAAATGAAGCCGAGCCCTGAGTGAACTGTCCAAGTGATGTCGTGGTTTCTCTGTGGATGTGTCTGGAAAATCTTGAGAACTAAAATAAATAAATGCAGGAGCTGCACAAAAGGCATTTTTGAGGTTGGTCGCTAAGAGTCTGGGCTCTTTTTCCCTCCAGAAGCCAACAGGATTCTCGGCATCATCTGGAAGCTTTCACAATGGAGAGATGTCATTAGTCAAACCCAGGAAAATGGTAGTAATGTATTTGCAGTGGTGCAGGTTTCCTGCATGGTTGTGTAATAAACTGGAGAGAAAACGTGTAGTTTGGGAGTGAATGAGTAGAATGAGCTGCATCGGTGCTGGTTCCTCAGCTCTGCTGTGGACTTTCTCCCTGCCCTTTAGGCAAGTCTGTGCTTCTTATCCCTGAGGCCTGACCTGTCTCCCTGAATGGAACCTGCCACTGTGGTGGTGTTTTAACACCAAGTTAGTGCTGATACACCACCAAGATGTGCTTTCAAGCACTGAAGTGTTCCAAGAGCCTCTTTCCATCCCTGTGTCTCAGGTTATGTTTGTGATCTAGGAGTTTTCTACTTCTAAAGTACTTTTCCTCCCTGGGATGATGTTTTCCTGTCGAGCATCACCAGTGCCTCACCCTGCAAATCCAGAAGGCTGCTTGGATTTTGGCTTTGGACAGGTTTCTTACAGCTTATGATGGTGTGCAGCTAAGACCACCATGATGGCTTTGGAGTGGTGACATTCAACTGTTTTGCTGATGTAAAAGCAATTCCAGTGTATTTTGTTGCTGAGTGCTCTGCCCCAGGCTGTGGGTTAAGTGCATTCATCCTGCTGGGTTTGGTTTCTTGAAGACTCCCATGGGTGAAGCTATGTTCGTTGTGGGGCTCAGCCCGGCTGCTCCAGATGCACTGGAGAAGGATGTGAAGGCCAAACCTTAGTCTTGCTGTGCACAGGGACAGCTCACCATTGGTCTGGGTGTCACCCAAAGGGACTAGTTCCCTGTTTTCCTACCTAGTAACGGGGATGCAAGGTTGGGGGAACCTTTTTTTCCCCTTAGGAAGCTGCAGTTTGCTGAAGGCCTGGATGATCTGCCAAGCTTAAATGCAGCTAAATCTTGCTGTTAGCTTGGGATGACCCTGTGCACCATCCCTGCAGGATCAAGCTGTGCCCTGCAGCCAGGGAGATGCTAATTCTTTCAGAGTATATAAAGTAGCAAGCGTCCTGGCTCGGCTTTTAAGCAAACTGATTAAAGCCCTTTTCCTTCCTTGCCTTCCTGCACTTCCCTGCTGTAACTCACAGAGGCCAGGGGAGTCTGCAGCTCTGCTGGCAATGCTGTAGGAAGTGGATGGGGGGGAAACCCAGGAGAGCAGAGAGGTCACTGAGGGGTCTGGAGCCCCTGCCTGGAGGGACCGTCAGCGGTTTGAGTGGCCAGATTTAGAGTTTCACTTGTATGTCAGCTGGAGCTTCTATTTTCTGAGTGTGGATATAGAGGAAAGAGACAAGCTTCGGCTGAGCTCATGTATCCTCACCGAGAGCCTCGCTGGCCTCTTTTCCTCTGCTGTTCCTCCCTCCACCCCCTTTTTTGTTTCCAAGACAATACTCCAGTAAGAATTCATTGCAGCTGAATTCCTGGAGGTGACACTGCCAGTTTCCCAGGATCTCTGGTACTCCTGCAGCAGTTTACACAGTGATTTTTGGTGCTGCTTCTTCAGCCGCACCCCTCAATATGAATTAAGTTTCTGTGGCCTTCGAAGGGGCTCATCCCAGACGTGCTGGAATGAGACATCTGCGCTGTGTGCTCTTGTCTGCTGCAGGGTAAAGATTTGGTCTGAGGGCTGCAGTTCAGCTGAATAATGAATGCATTGTTTGTATGCCCTTATTTCCAGCTTGCAGTTCTAGGAGTGAATAGAAAGGTCAAGAAGATGAGTCACTGTGAATACAAGTGTCATTCTGCTCAGAAGAAATGGAAATAAAGGCGCTTCCAAGCAAGGTGTTTCAGCTGGTGCCAAACAGCTCCGTTTCACTGTGCTTGGGGTGTTACAGGAGTGAATCTCAGCTGGGATCAGCTCAAAGTGCTCAAGCACCAAGGGGCTGGGGCTCCAAAGGCAGCTGCTGGTGGAGGCTGGGCACAGAGGATCAGGGTGATGCTCTAAAGCACTGGGCTCATTCCTGTTGTTCTGCAAAGCAAACAGCCAGAGCTTGTAGGGTTCGTAAACTCCTGTTCTTAGCTGCTTTCTAGTGGTACCCAGAAGAAAAGGCCTCCTCCAAACCAGCATGGAGACTCCCAGTGCTCAGCAAGGCTGCTCTCCTCCAACACCTAGAGCAAGGGTTGGTATGGTTGTGAAGATGCTCCCATGGGACAGTTTGACCCTTGAAACGCTGGTGAGAATGTATGTACCTCAAGGAATGGGTGTCAGTGGGGTCCCAGTGTGGTTCCTGCCCCATCCTTGGGGAAGGAGCTGCAGGGAGGTGGTGTGTGTGAACCTGCTTGTGCCTGAAGTTACGTGTGGCCCATCCCTGCCCTGCCCACAGTAAATGCCCGGTTGTAAATTCAGCTTTTTTAATTTCCTGCCCTAAAGCTTCATTCAATGAGTCCCTGCAGCTGGTTCATCCACGCTGGCAGAGCCCTGAGAAGAGGATGTGGCTCGTGGGTTGCGTGTGTGGAAGGGGAGTGGTGAGCTCCAGTGGGTTAGTGCCAAGTGGGTGGGATGGGGACGTGGCCTGAGTTTTCCTTTAGAAGATACTGCTGGGGCAGTCACAGTGAAGTGGGGTGGTGGCCAGGGGGATGGGACACAGAATCCAGTTCAGAAGTTGTTAATGCTTCCTTTAACGGGCAGAGTTCAAGCCATGGGCTCCTGTATTTTCCTTTTTCACATGGCTGAAACACCTTTCTTGGGGCTTACCAGCATTTTGGCTAACTGCCTTTCACTGTCCTGGGAAGGAAATGTCCATGGTGTGTTTGAGGTGGTGATGTGCTGGGGCAGACACGCTGTGTTGTCTGGTCCTGCTTTGGTGTTTGGCAGAACTTGGATCCTGAGATGGTACATAGAAATACTTCATTTTTATTTCTAGCCACTGGATTTCTCTGTTCTGAAGCCACTTCTCTGCCTAAAACAGATTACCCCAAAAACCAGCTAAAGCTTCAGAGTCTTGGTTTATCCTCCCCCATCAAAATACACCTTCAGGAGAAAATTAGGCCAACTGTTCTCCTTGCCCATCTAATGAACGATCACTTCCATAAACAGCTTCCAAGTGAATTCGCCAGTGTAGCTTTGATCCGAGGTGGCTGGAAATTCACCATAAATTCCATGTGATATCAAATGACTGGGAACTGGGACTTATTTGCTAATGATGCAATAGCATGATGTTGACCACGGGCTGTAGCTCATGGGCATCGGAGGGCTGGGCATGGCTTGTGCAGCAAAGCACTGGATCTATGACATTAGTGTTGGTATTACATGGAAGTTAAAGCCTTCTGCAGACTGCTGAGGTGGTGGTGGGTGTGCTGGGCTGCAGAGAGGCAGGACACAGCTTTTGGCAGCACGGGATGTGTGGGAGCACTGGACCTGCTCTGTGCTCGCTGGTGTGGGACCGGGTGGGAGAAGCTGCTGCAGGCAGGGCCTGTGTGAGACATGCCCCTCGGAGGATTCCCCAAGCTCAGTGTCTGTTCCTGACCATGGGCTGCTCAGTGTCTCCGCTTGGAAAGCTGTCAATTCATTGAAGGATAAGGACTGTTCACTTGGAGCCCCACGGCTGCAGATGCTGTTCCTGATGAGGCCAATGTTGGTTTTCCCTTGATCCCGTTGGGTATTGTGCTTTTTGTAACAGGGAGGGCAGATCACGGAGAATCTCCTCACTGTTCCTGTGCTCCAGAAGCAATGTGAGGGTGGGAGGAGGAAACTGCTTTCATCCGTCTCACTGCCTTTGGCACTCTCTGGCAAGTGCTCATATAGGAAAACTGCTCGGAATGTTCTCTTGCCGGGGTTTGCAGGGATCGGGAGAGGCGAGTTATCACGTCTTGTGCACGTCGGGAGAAAGTCCTTCACTCTGCCTCGCTCAAATGCTTAAATTAAAACAATCTGTCTTTCTGCAACTGCTGGATGCTTTCCCTGCTGACCTCAGGAGCTGGGGCTGGAGGAGGAGCAAGCGGGCCCCGGTGCTTGTAACGGGCTCTGGCTTGTCTTGAAACTTCAGTCCCCATTCCCTGCAGGATGCAAACCAGAAAAACAATAAAGGCTATATCTGCTCTGGAAACATCCATTTTCCCAGTGCTCTGTAATTAAAGAGCTATATCAGGAAGCAGCAGAGCCTTTATGCACTGGAGGCTATTGTCTTACAAGACTATGTATAGAAGAGGCACCAGCTGCGCTTAACCCTTCTGCCAGTACTGAGGGATAAGTCCTCTGCAGCATTCCATCACCCCTTTCTTTTCCAGCCATAGACACATTCCCACAGCAGGGTCTGACTGTGGAGCAGAGCTCTGGCGGGGCAGGATCAGCCTTTCTCTCCTCAAGGGGAAAGCAATACTGAGAAGCCCCGTAAATGGCACTGCCTGAGGATGCTGGATGCGGTACTTGGTACCCAGCCTCTGAGTGGTCCCTGCTTAGGGGATTCCTGGGCACCAAGGGGAAAGCCACACCAGGGTTGTTGGTCTGACTCTCTGGTGTTTACACTGAGTTTTCTCTTGGCCTGGGGCCCCGTGGCAAGGCAGACACAAGGATTTTTGCTGCTAGCCTGTGTCAATGTGGTTCCTGCAGCCCTGTGCTGCTGCAGGACCCTGTCCACGTGGCAATCTTGGAGAATGCAGGGCTGGGACCTGGCTCCTGTGGACCTTGGGAATTTGGGCAGTGAAGCAGCATAGCATCATCAGGCCTAAATCACAAAACAACTCTCTATCTCTGTTCTACCACTGTTTTGACTTGCTGGGTTCATTGCCCACAGGTCTGTGTGTTTTTATCAGTTTACAGAGCATTTTACAGCACTAGCTGGGATCCAGCCTAGGGAAATCCAGTGTGATTTCTTGTGGCTGTGGGGAAATAGGCTTGGGTAACACTGTGCTGGCTGAGATTTTCCCTATGAAATATGAACCAGAACTAAAACTGGAGCTTGTTTTGGGTGTGGAAATACCTATGAAGAACTTCGGGTTCCTCACTTGAAGGTGCTTAAAAGTTCACATCAAGCACTTAGAGATGCTCTGAAAGGTTCAGAGTCAGAACAGCAGTTCCAGATATGCTGCACATTTAGAGTAACCCAGTAACCCAGCGGGCTCCCCTCCCTGCAGCTCCCTGCTCCAAAGCCTTGGCCAGACAAGCCGGGGCCCTCCCTGCCCTGGGGACACTCATCCTAAATAACAAACAGTGGTGCTGCTAAAAGGAGCATGATTCCTGCGAGCCTGGAAATAGCCAGGGCTGGGCTGCCTGGTCTGGGGCCTGGGACTGAGCTTTTCATGGATGAAACTGAAACATCTGCTTCTGAGGGAGTGAAATCTGCTGCATCTTTGCTTTACCTCATGTGGCCACTAAGGAGCCCAGGTGGGATGTGGGGCCCCATATACCTGCCCCTGTTGTGACATCTGGGCTTGAGTTGATTATTTTTCTTCTGATGGTGCCAAAATGCCCAGACTCTGGGTATCTTACAGGACATTTTAGTCAATGGAAAGGCTGAAAATAGACCTGGGAGATGAGGGGGAGCTTCTGTCAAACTAAAACGGGTTCTCTTATGCTACAGAGATGCCCTAAGAAACGTATCTGGGGAACAGATCTGTTTCAACACTTTTCATTCTGGTGAGCGATGAATGGCAGCAGAGGGAGTATGACTGCAGGCAGGATGTCATGCCTGTGCAATGTCAGTCAGTGCAGGATGAAGCAAGGCATGTGGAAAATTCTTCTAGGAGGTGAAAGCCTAGTGAGAAATAATCATCTGAGCACCTGAGAGGTGAAATAATCTGCTCCAGACAAGCCATGGTCCACGCTGTGCCCTGGAAATCTGCTGGTGATGGATGGGCGGTTTGGGAGGAAAGGGACATGTGGGGCTGACCAGCCCGAGAGCATCCTCCGTGCTCAGAAATGTTTTGTCGTGCACAAAGCCTCCTGGGGCGAGCAGAGGGAGCAATGGATGGATGTGGGGCAGGAGATGCTCTGTGCGGCAGATATTGAAGCAGAGGTAGTTGCCACTGGAGGAACTAATGCTGCACCAAGGGCTGGGGCTGAAAAGCAGCAAACCCTTTTCCTTTGTACTGAGGGCTGCAGCGTGGTTGGTTTGGGTGTCTGTTAGGAACAGGAATTGAGCCCAATGGCAAGAGGTGCAGGGCTGGGACAAGGACGTGGTGTGTATTGCAGCTCCAACCTTAGTGGAGCCTCTTTCTCTAGGCTGGTTGGTCCTGGTTAAACTCCTCTTTCATGCTGTCAACCTCAGCAACGCTTAAACTGGGGTTACAGCTGCTCACACAGTGGTGAATTTGACCCATAATGTCCTGGTGCGTGTATGAAATCATAGTATTCCATTATCCACGCATGTAGTGATGGACTTGCAACTGGGACTTCTCTGCATGCGTGTCTTGATGAATTTTGACAGGAATGGGCTGGAGGAGCCAGGGTGGCACCAGGAAAGGGCAGAGTCCTTCCCAAACTCTCATGGGTTTGAGACTTGCACACAGTCTTCTGGGATGTCTGCCTTAATGTCGAAGGGAATGTCTCCTCCCTTCTTGCTCTGGAAAAGATATCTCAGCATGTTAATGAAGGGAAGAGGAACGTACTGTAACTCTGCACTTTTGTAAGGACAAAATCTGTTCTCTGCAGCTAGGAGAAGTCTGTCTTTCCTTGGAGTAATAAATGGGGGCATGTAAAATACACATGTTACTTTTAAGCTGTGGTGTGTATCCTAGTACAAAATTCTTCATATCTTATTTTAGTGATGAATATCAAGCATGCTCCATGTATCAATCTCCTGATAACTCTTCTTGGCATGTGCCTTGTCTCCAGTCTCCCAGATATTTTCTTATCTCACTTGGCTGCTTCCACTACTCAACATGCTTCACGCTCATCTTTATGATGACTGGTGCTGGGCTGCTGGACTTGTCTGCATCGATTGATGCCTTGATGTGTCATTTACCTTCTCTATATATGTAAGAATACCAAACATTACTTACGCTCACGAGTGGATGCACAGATGATTGGAAGTGTCAGCACGTGCGTTTCCAGATGGTGGGAGCATGTTCCTTACTTCATTTATTTCAAATGTCAGACTCAATGAAATTAATTACTCCCAGACTGAGGTGATGGAGTGAGTCTTGTCTCCATTTCACCAGCAGCATGGGGTGAAGCTGCACACTCAATGGCAGGAGCAGCCTTCAGGAGCTGAAACACAACCACCAAACTTTGGCTCCAAGAGCTGCAAAGATACAGATTTGTAACAGGATGGTTTCATGCAGGAAGCTGGGTTTGGTCTTGGGAGGGAGGGAGGGATGGATGTCTTTTGGGGGAGGAATGGCTTGAAATGGTGAGTGAAAGACTAACTTCATCCTGGATTTCTTTTCTGCTGCGCATGGCATGAGTGCAGCACAGCTTGGGAAGGGTCTTGCTGTTGCCCTGCTTGTGACTGCGGTGCAGGTATCTGGGTGCTTGTTTTGGCATCTCCCCTTGTGCTCCAGTGAGATTTATATCTACCCTTAATCTTTCATCCTTTTACTTCATCTGCAACAGGATGCTGTTTGGGGTTTTATTTGCAGTGCCTTACGTTGTTGGACTCTTTGGGGATAGGAACGGTGGAAGTTGGGCAGGGTTGAAGAGCAGCTGCTTTGCTCAGATCTTAGCAAAGCTTCAGGGATGAATATGGGATTTGGGTGCCTGAATGAGGGCAAAGAAGGACAGAATTTCAGATTGGCAGCTTTTGGAAACAGGGTTGGTGAGTGGAAGCAGTAACGGGAAGTGCAGATCTCAGTTGCTGTTTCACTCTGGGATCTGGGAACTAGGGTGCTCTGGGGAGTCACTTGGTATTTCATGCAGAGCTGAGGCTTCAAAGTAACAATAACTGTGCCTGGGCTTTAACGTGCATTTTAAATCACACCCTGCATCTTGCTTCGTGTAAAAAGAGCATGTTCTTGTAAGGGCTTTCCTAGATAATTCCTTCTAATAGTCGTTTGCATTTCTCAAACCCTCTTATTCCTCCTGTCAGAGGACACCTTGCAGCAGTTGTTTAGGCAGGTGCCCAGTTTGCCCTTTACCTGGGAAGTAACTTAGAAGTTATCAGAGAATTTCTAACGATGCCCAATTTAGGATTCTCCATTTTAACCCCACGGTCCCTGCACTTCTCGGGCTGTTACCTGGGTCTGACCCTTCCTCTTCCTCAGTGGCCACGTTTCCCAGTGTGCCTCTCAATGCCGTGAGCCCTCTCCTGCCTACCAGCCCCAGAAGAAGAACCAGCCCCATCTCCTCTTGCTCTCTGTTGTCTCTCCCTTTTGTGCTAAGTACAGTAATTCCCCTGAAGGCACCCCAAGAATCCTGTTCCCATGCTCCCCATCCCTGCACAAAGGGTCTCTCTTCTCCCTGCCTTTGGGGTGTTTGAAAACATGTGCCAGTGACCCTTTGCTCTGTATGAAAATAGCCACTGACTTTCTGTAGCTGCCACGTATTTTTTGATCCCTTAATTAGGCTTTATCCTGTTTGTAGCTGCTTTTTTCCCTTTGACCCTTCGTTTTGCCACAGGGAGTATGTTTAGGAAAAGTTTCCAGCTCCCCCTCTACCTGGGCATGCCCAGCTGTGCTGGCTCACATGTGTCTTCTCTCCTTGGATTAAGTTGGAAGGAACTTTAACTGCAAGACTCCAAACTTTCCCAGATATTTCCTACTTGTGTTGGGAGGCTCCCCTGGGATGAGGCTGCACACTTGGAGTTGAGATATCTTTCCATCTGCTTTTGCCTGAAGCTGGCAGCTATTTGTGACTCCCTCAAACACTTGCTTCTGTGGGTATTTTAATACTCCTGTCATAATTGAATTTGAAATATTGTTACTCAGTGGCATCCTCATTCATCCTGGCTGGCTGCTTTTCCGGGATCATGTCCAAACAAAGGACCTGGTAACTCCTCAAGTGCTGAGACTGGTTTCTCCATGTGTAGAAGGATCTCTCCTGCAGTGAATCCCTTCTGTCAGGATTCCAGCAGAGTGATGCTGACTTACACCACAGGAGGTGTAATTCAGGTGCTCTGCGGTACCCTGGTGATGCACAGCCGAGCTGTTCTGCCACCTCCCTGATACCTCATTAATCAAAATCTCTTTGCTGCTGATTAAAACTTTGGCCTTTGCACAGGCACAAACTTACCTGGGAGAACACTTACTGCTGTTTTCAGTGACCCCCTGGCACAGCATCCTGCAGCTCCGATTGCCTCCGTGGTCCCCAGCTACCCAGCTCCTTAGAACACCTCTGCAGATCCACCTTCATCCCCTGCCACAGTTACCACCTCTTCCTCCCTCTGCCTGCAGCTCCTCAGGTGGCCATGCTGGACCATGGTGGGGGCTGCCACATGGTGTGGATGTGGTGCAGGCTGGCAATACTTCTGAATGCGTCTTGGGGTCAGCTGTGCTTCCAGAGCATCCTTGTACATCCCTCTTCCATTCTGGTGCCTTTGTCTGTACGATGCTTTTATTTAGTAGAATCACAGACTGGTCTGGGTTGAAGGAACCCTAAAGCTCCTCCAGTCCCAAACCCCTGCCACGGGAAGGGACACCTTCCACTAGAGCAGGTTGCTCCGAGCCCCTGTGTCCAACCTGGCCTTGACACTGCCAGGGATGGGGCAGCCACAGCCTCTCTGGATGTACTGTTTGAGTGCAGAGCTGTGCTTGGCAGGGATCAGTGCTGTGTGCTCTTTAACCGTGGAGCTTTCTAAAGTGACGAAACCACCTTGAGGTGCTGTACAACTTCTCCCAGAGAAAAACCAGGATGACTGACACCTTGTTATGGAGAGTCCGCTGAGTGCCTTAGGAGTTGAGGCAGATTCTTGTGCATGTGCCTTGGGGGAAGGTTATGATGCATTTGGGACTGAATACCAGCAGCACAAAAACTTCCAGCTTCAAGCTTATAAAACATGTTTAATTAACATTTAATGTCCAGGTGATTCAGGGGAAGTGGATTGGCCGGCCAAGTCAGTACAGTTTAATGTTCAGAGCTGCAGATGGACTTCATCTCTCACCGATGCCTCTGACCTTGCTCAAATCCCCTTGTATTACGCTGCTTACAATAACAGAAGAAAATAAATGTAACAGGAAAAGTTGTGAGCCTTTAAAACAAAAAAAAAGGGGGGGCTAATGTCAAGGTAAATGTCTGATGCTACAGAGAGAACCGATTAGAGGTGGTTAATATGTCAGGTATTGATTTCTGTGCTCCTCTGCTCTTTTACCTGCTGCATTTCTGTACCCTTTGGAAGGATGAGAACGATAAGGGCTCTGCTTGTGCTGTAGTTGAGCTATGGGTCGAGTACACATCAATTCCAATCTATGGTTAGTTCAGCAATGCTGGATGGGCCATTTGAAGCCAAATGGCTTCCAGGGAGTGCCCTGGTGAATCTCACCCCTGGAGCTTGGGGCACTGGCTCTGCCTGAGGTTGCTGTTACATCTGACTCGGGTGTCTGCACTGTAATTGCATTGCTCAACATCATGCAAATGATGCTGTTTGTGCTGTGTTCTTATACAAGTTTGTTTTGATTACCCAGCTCTTAGGGACAGATTCCACCAGCCTTATCACCTTACCGTGAGTAAATTACCACTTAACACATTGGAATTGTTTGAAAGCAAAGTAATATACTATTCCTCAGTGAGAATAAGGCCTTGGAAGATTTATGTGGGGAGCATATGGCTGTGCCAGGCTTCCGTGGAAAACCTCAGCTCTGCTCAGCAGTTTTCTTTACAAAGCTGGAGTTTGTTTCCCTTTAGAGAATTCAGTTGTTTGATGGAAAACTGGTTCTTCAGTGTTAGCAAAAAGCCCAGCTTTTAGTGGCCAGTGTATCCGGGTGTTGTTCTTCTGCACTTCACTGGCTTTCTATGGAGTACCTCTGTAGAGTTGTCCAATTTCTGCTCTGGAAAATCAGAACAATTTGAGAAGTGTTTGTTCCTTGATAAAATCCTGAATTCCTTCCCAGATTTGGCACCAGTCAGGTTTGGGGACATTGGGAGAGTGAAATTAATCTTTCAGCACACTTTTAATCTATTTTCTGGTTTTAGTCTGGTATGTCGGGAGGAGTCTCTATTTGGGATTAAACTGCATTTTGCTACTGCAGGCACTGCGTTGATTTTCTTTAATATTTTCCTAAAGCAACACCAGGACTTTACTTTGTATTTGCTGTTGTACTTGACCCCAGTAGAGCTCTGAAGCAGCTCAGGTCTGGATGAACCATCACTCTTTACACCCTGGGTCCCTGTGTGTCTTCATCCTTTATACTGCTGATCCCCCCAAATCCATGCCCTTGGGTTTAAGGCACTGTGTGAACTATCTTCTGAAGAACAAGTTCACTGGCAGCCCAGAAGGTGGAAACCTGCACTGAAGGGGGCCAATGTCTTGCTGGGCTTCCCTCTCCGTGACTGGAAATGCAGAGAAAATAAAGCAGTGGGAATCGCTGCTGAATAAGCAAAGGGTGGGAGCTGAGCTGCTCTGCGCCAGTGGGAGAGACAGACGTTAATCCCACTGGCTCCCTTTGCCAAGAGCGTGCACGTGCCACCCCTTATGTCGCCCTGTTTGTTTGGGGTTTTATTCACTTCTCCAGCCTGAAAGTGAGGACTGGCCCTGTTGGAAGCAGCGAGTGGTGCTTTGAGGGGCTCAGAACCCCACTGCTGCCAGGGCCAGCCCATCCCATCGGCCACTGTGGTGCTCACCCCATGGCAGTGCCAAGCACCTCATCTGGCTGCCAAGCTCCTCTTTCAATGCCATCTCAGTTGCTTGCAGTTAAGAAGGCAGAAGTACAGTTTCCTGAAAGCACTTGCAGTATATATGTACTAGGGTATGAAAAGCATCATTACAGCAGTCTGCAAATATTACAGGCCTGACTGCTCAAAGCTGTGATTGAGCTCTTTAAACCTCCAAGCAGGTTTAGAGGTCGTGCCATGAACCAGTTCCAGGCAAGTGAAAATAAGCTTGAGATTGAATTGCCCAGATGTGAAGGTTTTTTGCTTATAGCCTGAGAAAAGATGTCCTGGAGATAAAGCTACTGAAATACAAAGCCCTTTTCTTCCAACAGAGAAGTGTAGCACTGCTCACCACGCTAGCTCAATATTGCATAAGAAAACCTTCAGTTGCTTCCATGCACTAACTGGAATCAGTAGAAAATGTATTTTCATATATCTTTCTATTGGTGCTTTGGGACTGGCCTGTGGAAGGTTACCTGGTATTTATTATCTGCCTTTTCACTAGGAGGGAGCACTAATTGCTTTCTTGCTTAAGTTAAATGGGCTCACAGCAATTCAGGTTCTCCCTGCAGAGGAACAGGGTCACCTCTCCATCAGGCCCCCCAAGAATATCCTGCACAGAGGCTTGTTTGACCAAGCACCAGTGGTGAGCACTGCATCAGTGTGGTCAGGGAGTGTGCACAGAGGTGGCTCTGAACAAACCTCCCGGTGGTTTCTTACTGCCAGGAGTGTTTTCTTATCTTCCCTTTCATCAGTGTACTTGAAACGTCGTCTTAAAACTGGGTTGTGCACATTTATTCTCAGTAAAGACCACCATAAGTACTTTGGTGTGCATTTATCTTTAAGTGAATTACATTTAGCTGCATGTTTGTGTGCTACTGCAGAATTGAGGACTGCTTTGCCAAGCACCCTGCATGCATTCAGGGAAAGGCTTAGTCCCAAAAGCTCATATATAAAGCAGAGCGGTGTAAGAATGGACAAGTCCAGTGCCGCAGCACAGTGCTGGTGCTGGAGCTGAGAGGGAACCAGGCATGGTTCCTTGATATTGGGAACTTCTTCCCTGTGAGGGTGCTGAGGCGCTGGCACAGGGTGCCCAGAGAAGCTGTGGCTGCCCCATCCCTGGCAGTGTTCAAGGCCAGGTTGGACACAGGGGCTTGGAGCAACCAGCTCTAGTGGAAGGTGTCCCTGCCCGGGGCAGGGGTTGGGACTGGATGAGCTTTAAGGTCCCTTCAACACTGTGAGTGGGCATTTCTGCCAGGAGCCCTCTCTCCCTTTGCCCATCAGTTTTCCATTTCCACAGCCAGAGGCAGAAGTCATTCCTCCTTCATCCCTCCTCCATCCCCTCGGGTCCCTTTTCTGACAGTCCCCTCTCCTGATCGCCCCAGATGGGCAGCGACAGCTCCGGTGTTGCCCATCACTCCAGTACTTCTCCTTGTCAGTGCTGCTGGGAGAGCTCGCAGTCATTTTTATAACTGTCATTGGCTTCTAATTAGATGGTTGATGCCAAAGTAATAATAATAAAAGGCTCTTTATTTAAAACAAACCCATGTGAATAATTATGTAAATATTTGTCTGGGCCAGTGTTCGTCTGAGTCCTGGTAAAGCTTTTTGGATGGATACCTTGGATATTTCTGTTAGTTTTATAGTAGCAGGTTTCAATAAGATGTTATCTTTGGGTTTGAATTCTCCCTGTATAATGAAAGGCCTGAAATGACATCCCGGTTATTGAGTGCAGCTGATATTTCCAAGAACAGTAAAAGTACAAATCACATTGTAAACCGTTTGACAGCAAATATGCAAAGGGAAGATGTAGGTGCGACCCACTGTTTGTAAAGCCAGTTCTTGTCCCTGTGTGACTTGGTCAGTGCTGCAAAACACCATAGTGGCTGCTGTGGTGGATTTTAAACAGATGAAGGCATCATCTTATAGGAATATTGGTGCATGATGAGCAAGAATCCATTATCTCCTTCCAACCAGCTCCTGAAGCAGCGCTGAGAGGAGACTCCCGATGGTTCTCGTGGTGGTTTCGCTGCCTGTGGGAGGGTTTGTCTCCCATCCAGGTGGGGCGGTGCAGGGAGGAGGGGCTGGGGCTGGGTAATTTGCACCTCTTTGGCTCCCGATAGCTGCGTGTAATGGAGCTGCTGCTCCGGGGTAATGAGCTGGGTTTCTCCGCTAATGACCGGCGGTCAGAGATCACAAAGGTCTGTCAAGGCTGAGCTGCAGTTTCTGGATGTTACCCTAATGCCACTTGATGTGCTCCGTTAATGGCACTAAACCCGCTGCCACCGTTTGGTGATGCCTGGACCAGCGGATGGGGGTTGGAATCCTGTGTTTTAATGCAAAACCTCACAATGTGCTATATCTTAATGCGGGTAATAGGGAAATACACCATGTACTCGTGTTTTATTTATAATGGGACTGGAAATCGGATGGAAAAGGGAGTTGGAGTGTTGTATTTGGGTGAGCTGCCTCTTCTGCGTGGTCGGACATCGGCAGATCATATATTATTATAGCTGGTACATAAAAAAACCTCAACTGGCCTGAAGTAAAACAATGTTAACTCCCTGGTGATGCTAACAAAGAAATCCATTTAAACACCTCACCGGGAATGAGATCTGCTGGATAAATATGGATTATTAGAACTGAGAAAATCATTAGGAGCTAGTAACTCAGGTGGTGAGTGTCCCCCTGCTTGAGGCATTGGGGTCCTTGGCTGGTCTGTGGTTTTACTGAGAACTGATGAAACTCATGGCTGTGGGTGGTTAATTCTGCATCTTCCTCCTCCTGCTCTTGCTGTGGAAGCAGCACCCGTGTTGGTGCAGACGTGGGCTGTAAACCTTGCAAAGGGAGCGATGCTCCTGGGGAAGGAACCAGGAAAACGCGCTTCAGAAACACTTTTCATTAAGCCAAGGAGATAGTAACTTGGAATTTGCCTTCTGGCTACATATTTGAGGAAAATGGGATGTAGATAAAGAGCAAATGCAAGAGTTCATTGATTTAAGCGTCTAAGAGAATTAGTTTTACATTTCTTTCCCTCTTTCAAAACACTCGGTGCAGTGCTGGGATGATTCGTGTTGGGCATTATTAAAGTACTCTGAAAATGTAAATGCTGTCCAAGTATCACATTGTCTGGAAACAAGTGGTACTCCTTAGAGCAAAGCCAAAACGTTGAACTTCCCTTTTCCACCTTCAAATGCACCTGCAGGAGAACTGCAACCATGTGTTGCTGGCTTAGGTGCGAGTCCCACACTGAGAACTGCAGAAGGCAGTGGGTGTCCTGTAAGGCCCAGGCAGAAAATAATGATCGCTTGTAGAAGCAGTAGATAACACTTTAATTAAAGCTGGAGTGAAACCTGTGTCTCTTTGCATTGCCCTGCCTGTGGACCATGGGCACGGTGGAGCGTGGCAGGTCCTCAAGTGAAGCTGACCAGCCTCACTCCTTGGATGCTGTTTCCATCCCTTGCTGCTCCATCTCTGAGCTCCCACAGGGCTGAGGCAATCGGGGACCTTGCAAAGATTTTAAAGTGTGGTTTTTCTTCTGAGTAAAGGAACCAGGGGCCGGGGGTGGGATGCAGGAGAGGAGGGTGCCTGCTCATTTGCCCATAACTTCCATCCGTTTATGGCTGGCTTCCAGAAACTGCTCCTAAAACTGAGCTCTCTTTAAGACCTCGCAGTTAATCATTCAGAAGATGGAGTCATGCTCCGTCACAGTTTCCTTTTGCAGATCTGCTGAGTGTGTGAGTTTGTAGCTTTAACAGCTCAGTTTTTAGACTCCATTCACCCTCGGTTGTTTAAAGGGCAAGACACCAATGAAACTTGTGCTGGAAAACCTTCCAGAAATGTCACAGTGACCCAGAAATACTTGATCCAATTGGTGGGAGATTGAAAAGCTCCCCTGGGCCCTGGCTGGCCGGGATGGGAGCGGTGGGCAGGGTGGTATGTGAGGCATCCCTGGGCCTGCGAGCAGGGGCAAGGACACGGCTGAGGCTGGTGACTCACCTCATTCTTCTGAGCCTGCTGTCAGGATGGGCCCATAAAACCTCCCTGGACACTGAACAGTTGCGCTGACGTGGACTGAGGGCTCGGCTGGGCTCTGCCTTAAAAAGCTTTTTGCTTCTTTTGAGCATCTCCTGAGTGGATGGGATGGTTTGTGTTGGTGGGGAGGGCTGTGGAAGGGAAGGAGTTGTACTGTGGTCCCTTCCTGGGGACAGCTGGTGACACCCAGTGCAAATCCCACCCATCCTTGAAGGGCTGTCGATGGGCAGGGAAAGGGACCCTGCGGTCCCTTCGCATCCTCAGACCTGCCCTCCGGGACCCCCTCCACTGCCAGTGCTCTGGATCTTGTTCATTGCTTTTTCCCTGGATTCATGGGAATGGAGGTCAGCAGCACCTTGGAAAGGGCAGAATCCACTGTGGGTGCTCTGCTCTGTGTGCTCCTGGCACGCAGCAGCGACTGTCCCCAACATCCTGGTGACAACCTGAAATCCTCAGTTTTTTAAAGTGAATAAAGTGGATATTTGCTTCTCTTGGGGTTCCCCCCGGTCCCAGATGCTGCCTGTTTCTGTGCTTTGTGCCTTTAACTTTCACATGGCGTTTTCAGCAGAGGTTTTTTGCGTGGTTTGATGCTATTCTGTAGAGGAAAGGCCAGCTCTGTGCTGGCTCTTCACTGCTACACCGCTGCTTTGTTAGAGACCTAAGTGATTGATTAATTTGAGAAAAAAAGATTTACACTCAAAGGAACAAAGATGATTTGATTCTTTGAGTTTAATGTAGTCTTGCAGAGCTGCTCCAGTATCAGTTTGGGGTTTTTCTTTCCCTTCTGGGATTATACATACGATCTTCCGAATCCGACTCTGCATAATGGTTTCCTTTGTTCACAGTTGGGACTATTTGGGCCTTTAAAACAACCCCATAAGGGGATGACATGAGTCACTGGTGAAATATTCAGCTATCTAGAGCAGTGTGAATTGCCACAGCTCTGTTACAGCTATTGGAAGGAGCTGATGTGCACCAGATGAGTCTCTGACCCCTTTTGTAGATGGCCTTTTTTGCTGAATTATGTCCCTTCCTAGGGAACAAACTTTTACATCTTCAATTCTGCACTTCAGATTCATCAATTCTCCTCCTTAAAATGCCTTTTCTCTTTGTCCAAATATATAATTTCATTTTATTGGGCTGCTGGGATGCTGAAGAATTTAAGAGGCTGTATTAAGTCCATCCAAAGGATGCTTGAACAATGGCAACTGGAGCTTTACATGCTTATTTCTTGGTCTGCATTTTGTCTTAGCCTCTGTCACCTTGTTTTAGTCAGTTCCCCAAGGGCTGCAGCTAGGTCAGCAGTGGTGAAAAGTGTTTAGATAAGGGGTAGAAATCTTTGAAATCCCACAGGCACGACCTGGAGACTCCAGGCCCTGTATAAACCTATCGCTAAGTGAAGCAGCTTCCAGTTCTCATCTGTGCTTCTCATCGTATCTGGCTGTTTCCTATGGATCTCAGTACAGGAGCCTTTACCCCTCGGCATTTAATTTCTGGGATAAGCCATGATATCCATGTCAACCTCTGGCAGCTGCCTGGAGAGTGAAAGCCCTAAGTGCAGTGGAAGGGCATCCTTCCCTCTATGCACTGTGCCCTGCTCGCTGCAGGTCTGACTGTGGTCCTCCAAAGGCTGTGATTGAGTGTTTATTCAGTGCTAAGAATAAACTTCTCTTCCCAGGAACGTTGTTTTGCTGTGCATTCAGGCTGCTCTGCAGCATGCTCCTTTCCTGCCAGAGAAGGTAATGCAGTGAGACAGGACAGTGCGCTGCCTAATGCTGTTTGCACAGGATATATTGATATTAATGGGGGGAAATATGGTAGTAACTTCATCCTTGTCATCTGAGTATATGCAAAGTGCCTTATTATGCCTCTTGCAATCTCCTCACAATGCAGATGCTGGTGATTTTCTGGCTTAAAGACAAACCAAGGAGAAAGAAGGAGATTTAAGTGGCTGGTTAATCATGGGCAGATCAACTGCAGTGGATTGCTTTGCTTTGGCTGGGAAAATGATCTTTTCTCACCTTTCTGTGGGACTTGAGGTACTTTTCAAGGAGATGCTGCTCTTGAAATAATCCTTATTCATTTTATCTACTGTAATTACTTGCTGCAGGATAAGATGGAGAGTTTGTTTTTATTGTTTGTTCATATAGGGAGGCTTTGCTCTCAGTAAACCTGCATCACTGGTGATGTGACACTTGGATATAAATACCCAGACTGGTAGGTTCTGTGTTAAATGATGAGAAAACTGCAGAGGGCATCTGGAATGAGCTGGGAACATAAATGCTTATTCATTCTTCACCTTATGACCTCAAATATTTAGCAATAACTGCACATAAACTATAGTATGACCAAGTGCTGTGTCATTAAGTCCTGAAAGTCTTTGGATGCCCTTCAGCTCCTATGAAATCAAATATAGAAGAATGGTCCTCTACAACTAAGGATGGTGACTTCTTCTCCAGGCACCGACATGTCTTGGTGGTTGTATTAATACAAGGACAGGTCAGCTGTGCCCCATAAATGTGTCTCAAGATGCTGATGAGAATTTTGTTTCCATTTTGAAGGGTATTTTAAGGCAAGAAGTTGAAGAAAGGCAATTTTTCTTACTTCTAAGTTCTAGGGATGTGTTCAGTGAAGATGCTGAAGAGGTGTGTGTGATTTTATTCATTAAACTACTCTGCTAAAACCTTTTCAGCTTCTAGTCCGTTGGGATCTTTGGGAGCCTCCCGCCCATTCGGGGAGGTGAGCAAAAGGTGGTTGGAAAAGCAAATCTGTTCTCAGCAATGCACTAAGTGTGCAGCATCCTCTGCAGCTCCACTGGACAATGGGTCTGTGGAGAGGATCTAGGTGCTACTTCACTTGAAGTATGCAAAGCACTTCAGTTATGGCTCTCATCACAGTAGGGACACCAGCCTGGTTGGGAAACTGGTTTATTGTTGACTGGCGGGTCCTTCCAGGCCATCAGAGGAAGGAGCAGGCTGGGCATGGTGTGGGAACTTGTCTGCTGCAAACATTCCCGCAAACAGTCCTGAAAGGTTGGCTTTGACCTCTGGGGACGTCCAGGCAGAGCCTTTCCTGAGCAGTGAAATGAATGTGACGGAGCCCATAGGAGTTGGGACAGGTTTACAGATATAAAATGGGAAGTACTTCTCAGTCTTCTTCCAGGGCTTTCCACACTGCTGGGTGCAGGCTTTTGGGGCAGCCTCTGGTCTCATTTTGGCTATTTGGCTATTTAGGGTTTGCTTCTTTGTGTACTGGGTCTGCTGCCACCCTCCCCTAGCACAGCAGGGACTGGTCTCTTTGGGAAACCCTGTGCATCTAGAGTGAAAGAAGGATCCTGTGTAATGCTGCATAGTAATGTCATTCATGAAAGAGCAAGTAAAGAAAAAAGCTTTCATAAAGCAACAGCTAATTCAGTCCTCGAATGAACGCCAAGCTCAGTGCAAGCTTGCAAGGAATACCCTGTAGGGCCTGGTTTTGGTCAGTCTGGTCTCTGTCATTCTACGCATGATGCTGTCAGAGCTCCTAACAGGAGCTGAGTTTAGATTTGGATAAAAAATCAAGGGGAAATAAGTAAATTGATTAGCTGGGCAGGAGTCAGAGCTGCTGCTGTGTGAAGCTCATCTTTCTGGAAGGAGCTGGAGACTTTCAAGCTGCTTAAGTCCTACTCAAACTGATTTCTTAGTGATGAAGAGCAACATGAGCCCTCTGTAGGGCTCCAGCTACCTCCTCGCATCCTCTTTGATTTCCAGGAGCAAGCAGAGATGAGACATTCATGCACATCTGAGCAGAGGTTGTTTCCTCTCCTGCTGGTTACCTGTGGGATTTGCAGTTTGTTTGTGCAATACCCAGACTGTTGCTGTTCTTTAATATCTCGCTTTGACCCAATCCATCATCCTTGTGGAGGTATAGAGGATCTTCCTGTAAAATTAACATGTTGTGTTTGGGGGTTCTTAAAGGGTGTTTGAATCATCCCTTACACATGAGAAATGCTACACCAGGGTTCTGATAATGAGGGTGGTGTTGCTCAGAGGGCTTCAAGCAGGGCATGTAGTGCTGAGCCGGCTACCTGTTCACAGCTGGTTCAGCTCCGTTGAATGCTCATCACCATGCTCTGACCGCTGTGGGAGCTATAGGCAAGCATTCTGTTCATGTATAGAGCTGCTGAGATCTGCTTTCATGTCAACCTTCCTGTTAGTGCACTGCACAATTATAGCTATAAAGTGATCATGACATTGAGCAGCACTTAACTCATCCAGCACTGTACACTTCTCTCCTACGAGATGCCTGCAACTGGCTCTGCTGTCTGCTGGGGCTCCCTTGCCACAGGAGATGATGCTCACACAGGTTTTGCCCCAACAGCAGCGGAGCTTTTGGATGATGGGCTCCTCTGCAGACGCCTCAGCCCCAGCGTGGCCGCGCTCTGCAGGATGGTTTATGCGCAGTGCTGCGAGCGAGGCTCAAACCCCTGCACCCTGCGTGGGGACCAGGCTGATGTCAGGAGTCTGGAATTCGCATCCCCTCCCCCTTGCCTTTGCCTTTTTCCCCTCTCCTCCCTAAATCCATGTTGGAGGCAGCTTAGGAGCTGGCTCATTTGAATCTCTTGGAGCACAGGGAAGTAACTGGAAGCAGAGCTGGAGCTTGGCTGTAATTTCAGTTGTTTAAATGCAGTTTGGGCTGTATGTATGTAGATATTTCTGTGTGAAATGAAACATGATTGAAGGCAGTGGGAAGATCCAAGTGTCAAGGACAGCTTAGACAAATGCGTGTCATCCATATACTAACAGGAATGAGAGATGAGGAAACAGCACAGCTGTGTGCTGCTCAGGCCAGGCTCTCAGCTGGTTTATCTGCAGCACTGACTTGGATTTGCCATATGTTTGTAATCTCTCATTGAGAGCCCAACTTCTCAGGATTGTGGAAACTTTTAAATGCTTCCTAACAATGTACATGGATTTTCCATGCAAATATTAAGCTGATCTTCTTGGTAACCAGAACTTCTCATATTGTAAAAGGTCTGTTCACGCTCTTTCTTTCCACTGACCGGGGCGTTTGTGTTCAGGATTGATGGCCATGCCGTAGCCCTTCCCTATGGATGCAGCCAGTTGCATGTAGCATATCCCTTGCAAATCCTCTCCCTCTTTCCTCTCTGATCTTTCTAGTAATATGATCAATCCTAACACAAGGCCAGTTTTTACCCTTTTCCCTTGCAGGAATTGTTTCCTGTATTTTCCTGGCCTGGCGACATGTGTCCTTTCTTCAGTAGCAATAGAGCCACACACGTCCCTGAATGCAGTTGGCCTATTTGTGATCGCTCCATGAGCTGTATCCCTGCCCTGTGTCACCTTGGCTCACCCCGGGCAGGATTAGATGCTGTGCTCAAATGCTGCAAGACTCTGGGCAAGCCCGTGGGCAGCAGGACCAACCGTCAGCACCACAGTGGGATCCTGCACTGCCTTAACATACCCCAAGCCATGGCTTGTGGTTGACCTGTTACCCAGCTAGTGTGAGCTGACACATTGTTTGGTGTGGTGTGTGTAACCCTGCAGAGAAGCTTGCTCAGGTGTTTGCTTCAAAACAGTTTTTTGGATCAAACACCTTAAGAAAAAAGAATGGGAATGGTTGCATCAGTATGAGGGCAACTGCTTGATTTAAAGCCTTTCTCTCACATCACAGATTTCCTCTCTAATGCTTAATCTCCAGGATGTACTTGAATGATGGAGATTGAGCGAAGACATCCAGCAAATCTAACTTCTGTAGCTAAGACGACAATGCGTTCTCCCTTCTGCCCTGGTGCAGAGAACCATTCCTCTCTGCACTGAGTTAGTGCCTCTGACCAGTACCACAATGTCTTGGCTTTGAAGCTGGTATTAACGGTGTATTTGCAGATGTATTGAAAACATACTTCATCCATTTTTAAAACTGATGATTGATTTGTGTGATGCAGGCTAATACTGATTTGGATCTGAACAAGCGCCATTCCTGTTGCCTGCTAATTCTTGTTTTCTCCTTTTCCTTTTTCAGCTGAACCTGCAGACCTCTTGAAGGTATTAGATTTTCATAATTTACCTGATGGTATAACAAAAACAACAGGGTTTTGCACAAGCAGAAGATCTTCAAAAGAAGCAGATGTTGCTTATAGAGTAACAAAAGATGCTCAGCTTAGTGCACCGACAAAGCAGCTGTATCCTGGTGAGTCCACAGCTTTTCATCTGTCATTTGGAAGTATCTGATGCTTTTCTCAGATTCTGCAGGCACATGTAGGGCACTGCATGATTCCTTCACTTTCCAAGTGTGCTTGGATGATCCCTTGGCAGGGAGTGATCCCACTGTTTCAGGGGGCTGCAAACATTCAACCATCAAATAACATTGCAGTAAGTGATTCTTTTATCACTGCACTTGCACGTGGTGGTGGGCTTCACTGCAGATGTGGCCAGTGCCTGCATCTGTTCTCTCCCATACTACAAAGTTTCTACTGTCTCATTATCACGGTGATGTCCAGCTGGGGAGAGAGACTTAGAAGATGCAAAGGAATGCAGACTGCATCATGTTCTGTGTTCGTGGCGTGCCAAGCACAGTGGGGTCTTACTCTGTGGCTGTGGTGTCTCTCACAGCATAAATAATCACTGAGTAAAAAATAGACTGCCCCACGAGAACAGATGTCCCAAGGAAAGATGTGTGAAGAAACGGGAGGTTCATTAGGGAAAACCACTAAGACGCAAGAGCCCTTGAAGAGCATGTGGGCTGCTGCTGCTGTTTCATTTGTCACTGAGGATGCACCGGGGCTTAATTTTTTAGCTCAAGGGACAATCACTGCTGCAGAGTAAAATGTGTTTGTAAAAAGACTAGACACATTATAGACCCAAACTGCTCACTGCCCGAGAGCTTCGGCCTTCAATACGTAGCTGCCATGCAGGACCACTGCTGTATCCCTGTTTTACACGGGGGAGTGCAGGGATGCTGGGAGAAGGCATGGTTTGTAGGACTTTATAGGCTTGAGGAGAATGCCTTTGCTCAGGGAAGGTTTGGCAATGAGGCAGAAAGATGCTGCATAATACTTGTCTCTGAAGCAGTGATGACCTAAACAAAGCAGACACACACATCCTCCTTTGGTGTTTGTGAGAGGAGTAATGATAAAAACACATTAGCTATATCCCTGGTAATGTGGTGTGCCACCACCAATGCTTTTAATGAACATGCTGTACCTATCAGAGCCAGCCTGTCAGTGGTCTGACCAAGGGCTCCGAGGCTGGACTGCTGCTGCGCTGGCAACCTCCAGCCCTGTATTTCCTTCATTGCATCTGTTATCATTAAGGTTATTTTCAGACTTCATTATTATCCTGCTGTGACAATAAGCAGGTGAATTACATTTAATCTGTGGTGAGCAGGAGCATGCAGGAGCATACCCTGTGTCTCACACATGGGATGAGAGCAGCTGTGCCTTTGCTGTGGGCAGGTAACCCTCCATCGCATGGTCAACCCTTAGCAAAGGAGCTGCTCGGCTTTGCCTAAAGCCCCATTTCAGTGCCTGTGGAAGTGCAGGATAGACCCTGGATTCGTCTTTATTGCTGCCCTGGACAGGACAGTCCTTTCTGACTATAGATAATACCTTCATGTGCTCAACTGCACCCCTCAGACAGGTTCTGCCTTCACGTCCCAGAGGATTGTGCCCTAAGTCCATCCATCTGTCCCAAGGCAAGATCAATTCAACCTAACCCGTGTGTGTTTAACCAGTTTGATGTACTCTCTTTCCACGTATCTGAAAAGATTTGAAATTTTGGCCTAACTGGTATCTTCTGCTTCAGAAGTGCTTGAAGAAAATGCTTCCAGTGTGGAATATACAACTGTAGTGGATTGGAGAGCTTTCCAGCAGTAGTTGCAGCCACTGTGAAATCTTGCCTGATCACGTTTGTTTTATGGAAACCAGCAAACAGTGGTGACCCCAAGAAATAAAGACAAGGATGGAGTATTCTGGCTAATAAATGTAGCAAGGAGGCTGGATGGCACCACTTACGACAGAGGTTAACAGAACAAGGCAGCGTGCAGAACTGAACTGAGGCCACAGGAAAGGACTCCATACTGTAGGGGATTTTTTTTGCTGTTGTCCCACCTTACTTTTATGTCCTCAATGAGTTCTTGGTTTTTGATCTGCTGTCTTGGGTGAGAAGATCTGGATGGTGTTTCTTTGTGTCATCAAGCAACTTTTCAATCATTTACTCATCTGGACAACCATGGGGCGATGGAAGCAGCTTTGTCCCTCTCCAAAGGCTTCCAAAGTCATCAAGTCTTCTCTGCTGCTTGCTGAGGAAATGGGAAGGGAAGAGTGAAGTGAGGAACCCCCAGTGTTTTCCATCAGAGGAACAGATGTTTTCTCAGTGCATCTCCATAACTAGATGTGACTTCAGCTCGCACCACCAAATGAACGAGAGAGGAGATAAAGATGATAAAGTAATTGCAGTGCAGTGTACCAGGGGAATGTGTGTTTAGTGATTTCCTATTAACAGGCGGGTTATAGAGCACCTGAGGCAAATGTACACTGCACGTGATGTTTTGTGCTCATTAGAAGCTGGTGCTTTTCTTAGATGGTAATTTGATGGGCTTTGTGTTCTGCTGCCACAGCCAGCGAAGCAAGATACATGTAAAAGTTTATCTGTTTTTACAAGCTCACAAGAGTGAGAAATCCTGCTGAGATGCTCTTTGTCCTCACTCCCTGACAAGTTCTGCTTCCCAGCAAAAGCAGAGGCAAGAAAGGCGAAGTTTTCAGCGGCAAACAGCAAAATGTCATTTGCATTCTTCTACCAAACTCCGTATTCTCCACACTTCCTGTGGGTGTCTGCATATGCGTTTAAGAGCTCAAATATCTCTGTAATAACTTGGACAGTCCTCTCTGAGGAAAACAATTGATTCCAAAATTGAGTCTTCTCAAATGAAGAAAAAGACCAGAAGTTGGTGACACGGTTGAAGAGCTGTTTTCCTTTGAAAAGTGGCTCTGGGAACGACACCATCTCACGCAACAGATCTGCTTTGTGTTTGTGTTGGGAACTGGCTCAGTTCATTGCTTTTACTGATTTTTTTTTTGCTATTCAGCAGCTAAAGCTTCTTTTCCTTCCCCGCTCAGCAGCAGGGCTCGTTACTTCAGGCTGTGGTTGGCTACACCTGCAGGGTCTAAGTTAAGGAGGTCCAACCTGTCCCTATCCTGAAGACCATGAGATAGTACAGGAGCCTTCAATTCCTGGTCGTGGTGCTCAGGAAAGCAGCAGCTCAGCCTGGCTCTGCTGGTTTGCACATTGGGGCTCAAGAGAAGCCCATGGCATCAACGTGCTGTGTGGGAGCCGCATGGGGTGGAGAGGCCTGTACCCACCCTGGACCTCCTCAGCTCCTCCCAGGCTTCCATCTGCAGAACTGGGGTCTTAACCCTTCACTGCCTTTGCAGGTGGTTGCATGTGGTGAATGTGAAAGGACTTGGCCATAGGGTAAAAGGGTGATGCTGAGCTAAATTCAGCACTGGAGCAGTGCTGTTGAGCGATGGGATGGATGTGCAACATCTCTCAGCATGAGCTCATTTGAAGAAATGAATTGAAGATAATGGCTTAATCCCAAACCCCATGTTGAGGGGTTGTCTCCATTGTCTTTATCAATTGACCCAAATCCCCTTGTATTTATTATGCTGTATTTATTAGTACCTATTAGTGCTTCATATATTTATTATGATGTATTTATTAGTATTGCTGTCCGTGTGGCTGTGTTTCCATACATCATTCAATAGCCTGGGTCACTTCTAGCTGTGACAGTGAAGGCATTGTTGTTTTGCCAGGACAGCAGAGCAATGCAGAGTAATGTCAGCTATAATTCATCCATTATGGTTATTTGGGTTGAAAAACTTGCTTCACCATGGAGACATCTTAATAATAATGAAAAAAATTAAAAGCAGCTTTTTAATGAGTTGGCAGCTTGTCCAGGCTGAAGGTACCATTGTGGCTTCCTAATGACATTTTGGACATGAACTATTTTACATAAAAGGCCCAAAACTGTAGCCTGTAATTGGAATCAGGAAGGCGTATGGTCTTGATTCAGTTCTACAGGAGGATTTGTGTACAGCAGAAGGGAGATAAAGCTCAGTGTTTCCTATGGGAGGCAGGATAATCGGATGCCTGCATTTGCCAAATTTCTAGGGGGAAATCAACCTATAATCATGGCATTTAATTACTGACTGTGAGTCCTCTATTCAGAACACCGCCTTATGCTTCCTTCCAAATGTTGTTTAACTAAGGTGAGGGATATTAACTTGGTGCAAACAGTGTGTGTCTCTGTAGGTATCCTCAGCTCTCCCCTCCGTGTCTTCTGTTTGCACAAGCTGTTTGTAGCAGTGCTGGCTTTGATGCAGCCCAGCCTGCTCCTGCCTCCCCCTCCCTGTGCTAGGCAGGCAGATGCATTTGAAACACTGTTCACAGAAGTTAAAGCAAGTCCCAGGCAGAGGAGGAGAGGTTAAGCTCATGTGTTTGAACTTGCCGGCTTTGCTGTGGTTAACGCTTCCATGTTCCTGGTCCCCTCCCTGGGTCAAAATCCCTTATGCAGCCCTGGGGTACTATCTAAAATAAGCCTGCAGGGATGAAGGAAATCTATTTGAAGCTCATGGGCACAGAGCTCAAGGTTTTCTGTGGTTTACATGGCTCCGGGTCTGCAGTTTAGGGCTGATGGGTTGTGGTGTTCCCATCCCTGCCCGCCACTGGCTGCCACACATCGCTGGTCCCAGCACACACCGCAGTGCCCATGGCCCGGCAGCCCCACTTTACCCTGCCCTGCCAGGGTTTAAGATTTCTCAAGCAGATACCCAGTGGTACAATGCAATCCTTGTTTCTGAAAGCCTGGACCTTAAAGGAAAGGTCCCCTGCAAGTCTCACTGCTGAAATGCAGCATCTGAGGAGGTTATGCCCTGTAGGTACCCTCTGTTTTTGTAGGTCTCATCTCCAATGATCATTTGAGCATGAAATCCCCTTTACTATTGCTGCTGGTGTTCTTAAGATGTCCTGTTTGGGATGCGCATCTGCGCTGTTCAGTTTGGGCTCATTTTTCCAGTCTGAATGGCAGAGAAATCCCAAATAGAGAAGGTGTGTCCAGACCAGGGTGTGATCTGCCCATAGTGACTTGGAAGTTGTCATGCCTTTGTTCGGTGTTGCAGGGGATTGACCCTTCCTCTGTGCAGGGCATCCTCTCTGTGCTGACGGTGCCTGCTCCATATTTGAAGCTTCCAAACCTTGCAAAAATACAGTCAGGAATCACCTGAGATCAGACAGGGTGGCTCTCCTGAGTGCAGAAAGAGCTAGGAAATGTTAAATGCCTTTTAACATGCAGACGAATCAGTGTCCCCTACTCACTGCCAGGTTTATTTCTGTTTTCAGATTTTTCTGTCTGCACCAGCCCTGAAAGCTGAAGCCACAGACACTGTTCTCATCTGGAATAGACACAACCTGATGCAACTTCCCTGCTCCCTTAAATACACCCCTTCAATATTGCATGTGCTGAACTGGCACAGGCATGCTTAATTTCCTCTGTTCCTCTGACACCTTAAGTTAATTTGGGGACCTCATGATATGTGAAAGTTTTTTGCCTTGTCTCCTAAAAAGCTCTAGAACACACTAAGGAAGGGTTAGGTGCAAATAGTATAGATTTAAATTAACAGGTTTTTTAGACCCCCTGTTTCCCCAGTGCTATGGTCTCATCCCAGAACAGCAGCCCCCTTGCCACTCATTGCTTGCAAGTTCAAATATGGGGTGATTTTTGGCTCTGTGGCAGATTGCAACAAGGCCTGGAAAAAGTCTTTCTGATCATAAACAAATAATGCTCAGAGATGCTCAGTTCTGTGCTTGGCTTTTTAATATGCCACTAGAGCAGGTAGCCCTTGGGGGGACTCTGCTCAATACTGGCTTTACTGGTGCAATTTACTTTGAGGGAGAGCCTGATCTTCACCTGGCAAATAAGATGCTGCCCTGTATTTTATAGAGCTGCTGATCTGCACACATCTGGAGAGATAAACCAGAGGTGTCCCTATGTGTTATTAGGCAACAGGACTGTTTCTGTAGGGATTCATTTTCAAAGAAACCTGACTAACCTCTTTGCTTTTCTACTCCAGCTTCCCCATTCCCAGAGGACTTCTCCATTCTAACCACTGTAAAAGCGAAGAAAGGAGTTCAGTCCTTCTTGATCTCAATTTACAATGAGCAAGGGATCCAGCAAATTGGTGTGGAGTTGGGTAGATCTCCTGTATTCCTGTATGAAGACCATACAGGAAAGCCAGGCCCAGAAGACTATCCTCTCTTTAGAGGCATTAACCTAGCAGATGGCAAGTAAGTGAAACTTTGTGCACAAAGGAAAAAGTACATTGTTTATATCGATACCAGCATGTTGAAAGTTGTGTAAACTAGGAGTCATGTATGTATAAACGTATATACACACCTTTGACTACTGACAAGCATCTTATTCTTGAGCTTTGCCCTTTGGTGAATAAATACTGCATATATAAGGCGAGAACCACCAGTCAGTGCAAAATGTCTGGCACTTACGGGGGTAGGAACAGAGACTCCTGCTGCAAAGAGCCTGGATAAACCAGCTTGTCTTGCAAAATCTGAGTCTTTTGCAGGACTTGAGGAGGGTGGAAAAGGGGAATAGCCAGGGAGTTACTGGTGGGTTTCTTCCCTCTGCTTCTTGTTGAAGCCAGAACTGGTGCCTTCCTACCTGTTCTGGAGGGATGGGAAGTGAATGGCATCATCTATCAGCCTTTATTTCAAGTGAAATCTTTAGAGTCAGGATGGTTTTGATGTGGTTGCAGATGATGGCTAGCATAAAGGTTTGCAGAACATCAGTTCATGAAAGCTTCATTGTTATACAATTGTTAGCTTGTTCTTGAAAGCCCAGGACTCCATTTAACACATCTGGGGACTGTGTTGTTCTAGGTGGCACAGAGTAGCGATCAGTGTGCAGAAGAAAAATGTCACCTTGATTTTGGACTGTAAAAAGAAGATAACCAAGTTCTTGGACCGAAGTGATCATCCCATCATTGACGTCAATGGCATCATTGTATTTGGAACAAGGATATTGGATGAAGAAGTCTTTGAGGTAAGTCACAATGGTGAACAGCTCTGGAGATGTTCCACAGAGGTGATGATCTGGGTTCTGGCTGATGGGGTATTTGCAGCTCATTTTTGGAACTTGTGTTGGGTTTTTGCATCATGGCACACTGTTGTGTGTCATTTGTATCTTTGTAAGTTCTTGTTTTGGCTGGGGAAATTCTTTCTGTAGCAATGATGCAAACAGTGGGACAGATGCCCAGCTGGAGTGAGCTCCTCTGGTTTTCATGCTCTTGTTGGGGTTCAAGACCAGTCCTTGCACTGGGATTTTGTAGATCTGTAATTCTTCAGCCTGTTCAGCATGGGAAGGGGGCTCACAAGATTCTCCTTCATCTCTGTTAGGATTTAGGTAAAGTTGCAGGGGCAGCAAATGGAAGCTGAGGAAAGCAGCTCTCCTGCAAGTCACAGTTCACTCTGGGGCTGTAGGAATTTGCTCTTTTCCCATACATTGTCCATCAATTCTTGGTTTCTTGCACCATGACATAAGGGGTCTCTCCTCACCAGCTTGCCTGGCAGCCCTGTCACCTCCCACACAGCGACTGCCTTCAAAAAGCAAACCAGTATCATGACGGGTGGAATGTTCCCATGAGCTCCTCTCATTTAAGCAAAGAGATAGAGGATTATTTATAGCCAAGGTACATATGGTAGAAGTTCTTCCCATAGTTCAGCAACTAGTTTAATATATGCATTTCATCAGCAATCTCGACTTCTGTGCTCTGCTGCACTTCTGAGGCTTTCATGTGTATGAGGATCTTGTCTCTGATCTTTCTTGCAAGCTAGAATTTCTTCCCTGAAATCAGCGCCAGTGCAATGGGGTGTAAACTAAGAACTATTGATCCCTATCTCCTTAGCTTTATTGCATTTATGTAGAGGAAAAGCTGTATCTCATGGGTCTCCCCAACCCAGCAAAGGGATGGGGGGAACGTCTCCTAGCACTGGATAATTGGAGCCAAAGCCAAGCCAGCTCTCGTCTGCATTTTGCTGTCACTCAGGAGAAAGTTCCAGTCTGTTTAACATTACCAACATCTGGGAGCTGCTCTACTGTAAACGGAGCAAGAACGCATGGACTGAATGTTGCTGCCAAAATCCCAGTTAAAGAGTTAGGGCTGGTCTTCTAAATTGTATTAAATTAATAGATATTCCCAGGGAAGCTCAACAATAAAAATGGGAAGTAAGAGCTGGCTTTGCTGGGCAGTGGAGCGTCTGTTGTCAGTGTTGGACCTTCTGCCAAAAATGGCAGTGGTTGCACTGGATGCTGTATTTTAAGTGGAGTGCCCCTGAGGTTTGAGGTGTTTTAGGTGGGTTTTAGTGCTTACCTGGGGTTTGGGCTGCTGATTCCTCTGCCAGGCCAGGGAATGCACAGTGATGGGTGTCAGTGCTCTCCCAGCTCCCATGTGAGCCCTTCCCATGGGGTTGGCCACTGAGAACTGGACAATAAACAAGTATTTATTCTGTCTTGTAGCAGATGTTCTGATACTACAGGGCATGTGTATAAACCCCCTCTCTAGTTCTGGGATCTGTCCTTTCTTCTTTTGTCGTTCTCACCAGACAAAAAGGGTTTTCAGTGCATCCACACACACTAATCAAGACACCAGCAGCTTTAAACTGGATGTAATGAATAGGTCTCATGAAGGCAGTGGACTATAACCTAATTTCCTTCATATCTCAGCAACTTAATTTCCTTTGGTCCCTCCTTTCTTTCTGCAAGCCTAAGCAGAAACTGTGTAGAGAAAATCATGGCTCAGAACAATGGCAAATGGGTGTTCACTGCCAATGATGTATTCCTGGAAAGCTGATAATTTCTGGACTGAGCGCAGAATGACGAGATGAAGCTGCTGCTTGTCCTGGTGGCAACTGCTCTGCAACCTCAGCTAACACTATGTTCCCCAGGGTTTTCTGCACCCATGGAGTTGACTAGTTCTTCTGCTTGTCCCTTTTGTTGGAAACTAAAATAACCCAGTTGGCTGGGGTGGAAGGCAGCACTGGGGAGGGCTGCATGGAGCAGCAGGAGCAGTAAGTAGTGGGAATTCATCTTCTCCTGGTCAGGACCGAAATCAGATAACACCCCAAACATGTTTTTCTTTGGAAGCTGTAACTCCTCGAGCTCCAGGTCCAGCTGGGACTGCAGGAGGAGCAGCTCTGTTGTGTTTGCCCACTGAGCACCCGGATGGGGACTTCCTCGCTCGTCCTCTGCTGCAGCAAGAGCCCGGCAGGGAAAGGGAGAGGAATTCCAAAATACATCTCCAGCACTGCATTCTTGCAGAGGAAAAATGATTTCCTCTCATTACCATGCAGCCGGCTGGGGCTCTGTGGGTCTCTGTGCGGCTGCGGAGCACTGGGAGGTTTGAGAGGGGGCCAAGCCTGGAGCCCAGGTTACACAAGTGGAGTTTTGTGCTGAGCTGTTGTTCAAAACAGAAGTTTACAAATGCCAGGACAGGCTCTCGCGCCGGGATTGGGAAGTGGCGGCTGGCTTCAAGCTGTGACTGAGGGGATGCTGTTGTGAGACTGCAAAGGGCTTTCTGCAGTGAGAGTGAAAGAGGAAAGAAACAGCCCATGGTGCAGCATAAACACGTTCTCTCTGCTTGCAGGCTGTAGTAAGCAGTGTTCCTGTGGCTACAGGAGCACTGGGAGGAAGTCAGAAGACATGAATGATCTTGGGTTTAGAGAGTTTAACAGTTTCTTTGGGTGTGCTTATTTTAAACCATGTCCTTGCACAGTTTAGTGGTGTGGGAACAGAGAGGATGAAGTTTGGGAAAATCCCTTTTCCAGAAAGCAAAGCATCTTCTGCCTGAAAGCCAGGGAGATTTTCCAAACGATCCCGGTGATGTGGCCCTACTCTACAGTGTCGCACCACAGGAGCTGCCCATTCCATGCCTGTGATTTCCTGCAGGAGTCACCTTTCTGTGCAGGATCCCACTAGTTCTTGTAGGGATAACAAGAAACTGAAAGCGTGAGCCCATCTCTGGCAGCAGCGTGTTGATCCCAGGACTGCCCCGTCAGCCTTTGCTTGGACTGATGGACCCCTGGGAGCCAGTGTTGGAACAAGAGCTGAGTGAGTTGGCCCCTTGTCAGGCTAAAGCTTTGCCCTTTTCAGGGTTTACTTGGCTATTACACGTACACCTCTGCTGCACACTGTACCTATCAAACCTGGCTGTGGGCTTTCATTTGAGAGCATCCTTGGAAGATGCTCATGCCAAGGAGCTTCTGCTCTGTGCATAAGTTGCTGCTGGGTTCAGGGGACAGCACTTACCTCCCTGTGCCTTCCTTTTTTTCTCAGGGCAAGCAGCCAGGCTCCAACACTGTCTCTCTCCCAGCCCTAACCAAAGTCTGGCAAGGCTTTGTGTTTAGCCATGACAGTGTGCAGCTTTCTGCATTTGACCACCAATATGGATGGCACCTCCCCTGGGCTGGCTTTTCCAACCTGCCCTTTGCCGTGGTGGTCTGATGGAAAAGCAGCTCAGCTGGCTCTGGGCTGAAGCCGTTGAACTGGTTTAGCAGATGTGGGTTGAAGCAAAGTTCAGACCCTGGCTCAGTAAGGTCGCTGGAGCCGCGCTTTGGTCCCAGCAGTGGCTGTTTTACAGCAGTGAACAGAAATCCCATAACACACAGCTGGAAGGTGTCTATGCATGGGAAGTGCTGCACAGTGTCTGCGGCAGGTAAATGTTACTGTCTGGGGCTGGATTAGGTGAATTTAACCCCTTTGCAATGATGTTCTGAAGCATCTCATGTAATCCCATAGGCAGAAGTTTGGGTTCTGCAGTAGCGTGTGGCTCAGCCCTGCTCTGCTGCTCAGCCCTGCTCTGCTGCTCAGCGTTGCTCTGTAGACCAGCACTTCACAACTGTTCCATGATAGCGCGTTTTGTTTTCTGATCTGTCAGGAAGAGGCTGTTGTGTGAAGCTGCTGTGCTGATAAAAGTACTGCAGAGCACCGGGCTGGCAGAGCTAGTGCTGGCATCACTAACATGGTGGTGTGGACACTGGGTTTTGTAAAACTGCTGAGAATACCCTGGTAACAAGTGAGTACACCTGATGTGATGATTTTTGGTTCATCTGTTTAAAACTTTGCAGGATTGTTCCACAATGAAACTGGTGGTTTGACCCTCTGGAAATCGCATTGGTTTGCAGTAGTGTCTGGTGTAGGTGAAGTTGGTTTTCCCATCAGTGGAAAAGCTCAGTGCATGTGTATATTGCTTTATAAGGTTGATGTCCTTTACTGTTGGTTCCTCTGGAGACTAGAGGAGCTTGTTGTGTCCACCTGGGTACCACAACTGTGTCTCATTGGTCTACCTGGTACTGTAAAACCAAGCGTGTTCCTCTGATCCTGCCAAACAAGGTGCAGAATGAGGGAGTCGAGAACACCTGTGGACATGGCTCTGCCAACACAGTGGAATGTGAGAGGCTGACAGAGGATTTGCTGTTAGCTCATGCCAGAACTCATCCTGGGGTGAGACCCACTGCACTGCTGGCTCTGGATGATGCTGAAAGGATGGTGCTTTTCATTTTCTCTCCTCCTTTGTGTGCGTGAAGACCACAAGTGAAATCAAGACATCAGGAGTGGAGGGAAAGCAATTTGTGCTGGGGCGAGCCAGAAAGCCCGGGCAAGGTGCCAAAGGTGCTCTTAGGGCTGCTCAGTGTTTCAAGGCGCAACAAGACAAAGCAGAATAGATGCTTCAGTGCTCTCAGCAGAGACATTGGGGCTGTTCAGGTGCTGTGTTGCTCTTGGGTTGAAATGCCAACTCTCTTTTCATCTTCTGCCTTGTTTACACTTAAAAAACAATTATCACTGGGGTTGATAATCCCAGATTTCATTTCACCATCATCAGGGGTTTCTGCCTCCCTCCCCATTCTCTTGGCTGTAGCATTTCCAGCTCTGGAAAGTGCTCTTACTTTTTGTATGTTGTTTTTCTCAGACATCTCTGAGATTAGAAGATTGGATCTTTTTTGCTTCAGCAAAAGGTGTACGAACTATAACAGGTTCCTACATGTGCATCTTACAGTGGTTTTTTAGTGTTTAAGGATGGAGAAATTTAGGAGCTCCCTCTTGCAGGTTTGCTAATAACATGTCAGACAGCCTCTATCTACTTCAGGAGGATAGTGATAGTGATGCTGCCATTGCAGTGGGCTTTGGGGAAAGCCAGATTGGTGATAACTCAGCTTATGGGGGCAAATGTGCTGTAGGAGCCTTAGGTCTGAATCCACATCTCATTCCCATCCAGACCTCAGCTTGCCTTGGCACAGCTCTCTGCTGTTCCTGTTTGCAGGAGTATCTTGTGTAAATGTGCACAGCGGTGGCAAGAACAGAGCATGCAGGAACCTTATTTAGTTGTTTACAGGACAGGTAACAAGGTCCCCAAAATCATCAAACCAGAAGCACTGAGCCCAGTGAGGCTTCTTGTAAGTGAACCCATCGTGTTCTGCAGGATGTGGGCTTAGCCCAGAGGAGCACGAGGGAACTGCAGAGCTCCTGCTTATCAAGCTTTTAACCTTCAAAAACGTTTCTTTATAATGAAGGCTTTTTGCTAATGTGAATGTCTCTATCTAGATGCGCTGCGGATACATGCTCCGTGTTCTCCCTCTCTCGCAGCCTGCTGGAAGAAGCCAGCTCAGGGCTGGCTGCTGGCCCCCCGGGCCCTGCCAAATCTGATTTCACCTCTTTCACTGCAGAGACTTAAAGGGAGTGCAAAGAGTGGATGTTTTACACCACCAGCATATACCGCAGTGTGAGATGATGGAAAATCAAATGTTCTGAGCCAGCATGAGGGCTCTTTATTGAAGATGTCTGCAGCTTTCCCCAGTCTCCCAATAATTCTCCATTTAGTTGCTGGTTTTCTCGTCATTTCTTCTGCTTTTGTTTTTTCAAAGGGATTTTCTTTAGCAAAATGGTGCACTTGAGACATATGGATTAAATCACAGAACGAAGCTCTTCCAGAAGAGCAATGCTGCCTAGAAAATGTCTCCAATTACTGGAGATTATACCTTTGGATGGGTTTGCAATTAATGGTGAGGTTTTTGTGCCAGAGTCCAAGCAATGCAGTCAGTCTAATCAAAACCCAAACGTGATATTCAGCTTCAGCTGGCAAAGCCTTGCTCTCAGCATCATCTTACACAGGTGCCCAGGGACATCATCTGGTTTTATCAGTGCCTGTGCTGCAGGAGGGGCAGGACCACATCCAGAATCAGAACTGCAAAACAGCTTGTAAAAGTTCATCTGTGTTTCAGGTGGTTTCATTTCAAGCCTGAACTGACACCATTTCATCTGACCTTGAACTCTCAGGTGCCAGCAAGAGCAAGTGGGAGGCTGGGTTCAAACATCAGATCAATTGTTTGCATACACTTTGCTCAAACCCTTGCTTTTCATTTAGGTTTGCTGGGTAATTGGCAGTTGAGCCATCTGGACTGCAGTCAAGCACTGTGGCTGGGTCAGGGTTGCCTGTAATGATGTAGCCTTATTAGTCATGATTACAAAATACACATATTCAATAGTTTCTAACTATTTTGATTGTAGGGTTTTTTGTTGGGTTTTTTTTGGTTCAGTGGTAAATTCCATTTCATAGACTGTAAAAGAAACTCTGCATTGGCATGTGTGGATAATTATTGCAGTTTGCTGCTGTCAAATGCCTTCAGGCCTCTGATAGTGTACAGTGCATGGGGAGATGTGCTTTACTGTTCTAATAGACCAGAAAGTGTTTTTATTGACGTTTAAGTTAGGCAGTGCATCATTTATCTTCTAATATGGCCAAGTTAAACATCAGTCCTTTCAGTGTCATTAAAAGAGCTTTTTAATCAATGCTTCAGATGGGAAAATGCATCCAACCCAGAATGATTTCTTGCTGAGGGGTCCTTCCTCATGATTCTGTCAGCAAAGCAGGGTGAATGCTGAGGATATGGAGCACTTAACAGCCATCAAAATCCAGGATTAACCTTCTGTGAATGGCTGGTGAAGGACGTGGTCTGAGGAGATGCTGGCTTCCCTGCCTGTGGTCACAAGAGCAGGGATGTGCCATGGCTCAGACAGGCAGTTTGGAGCCTGATGGTTGCCTTGCTTTGGGACTCCTGCAGGCTAGTTGGTTTGAATGAGGTTTTGCCATTGGGAGGACATGGGCAAGGATGCTGGGCAGGAACTGCCAGTGGGGAGGGATGCTAAGCAATGCCTTCAGGGCTCTCCATCACTGCTGTCCTGGGCCACAGCATGGAGAGGACAGGGAGGCTGTTGCACAGCTTTCTCTGCCGTGAAGTACCTCCTGCAGAGCGGGGTAATCAGTTAAAACTGCTAACAAGGAAAACTGAGCAGTCTCTGGAAGGTAAAGCTCATCCCTCAAAACCATTTCCATCCACCACAGGGATTATGGGGTTTGATGGTTAGAGTTTTGTCTGGTTGTTCCTGACACTCACCTGGCAGAGTTTAGTAGTTAAATGCAGGCAGGCAGCAACCCAGGCAGGCTCGTTACACATGATGGATGCTCTTAGGTCTGGTGTCATTACTCTTGCAGCTGATGGCTTCGTTGGTAGTTTGTTTCCCCCTTTGAACGGTGGGAGGAGGGGGCTTGGTTTCTTCCATGGAAACTCTGAGGTGCAGCAGGCTGAGCGCTGAGCCCAGACAGGGTGATGTAATGCTGGAAACCTGCTCCTCTCCCGTGACACCGTGCCAAAGTTTACAGTGGCCTTGTGGACAATGATGTCTGCAGGCAGTGGGACAGGCCTTCAGGAGCAGAAAGGGCAGCACAAAGGGACCCAGAGCTTGTTGGAAAGGCATTGAAAAGAGACCAAATGGACATGTTAGGGAAGGATGATTGTCCTCAGCTTGAGCATGGGGGAAAAGCCAAACACTCATGCTGCTGGGGAGAAGTTTTCAGCTGAACTTTATTGGCAGCATCACTATGCAATATGGGAAAGGGATTATTGAAAGCAGTGAGGAATAGTGTGCCACCGGCCCAAATCAGTGCATGTTTCCCCTTCCCTGCTAATTTGGGAATGTTGTTCCATGTGGGAGGTGATACACAGATCGGTCTTATTTGCATAAGAGAGAATTTCTGGAACTATGGATATATGTCTATGGATAGAAAATAAAATCCTCTCTGTGTCCAAACCACTTGATTGATTTGCACTGTTGCAGCAAACTGTTAGAGAAGTCCAGGCTTGGCTGAGCCAAACTCATGGGAGAGCCACTATGTTGAGGAAGAAGATGGTAGCACTGAGCTCTGCAGTGAGGTGGGCTTGTGTCCGTGTTTCCTTGGAATTTAGGTCTTTATTGCTTTGTCCTGCCTTTACAGGACACAGCTTGAAGTCTGTCCTCTCTCTAAGCTAGCGTTTTATGTGTGTAGCCTCTTGTTGCAGCAAGGACAGAGTAAACCCAGCATAGAAAAGACCATCCTAACTTAGAAGCCTCCTAGTTGACTTTGTGTTCAACCTATTCCCTTGTCATTTAGGCATGAACAAATGAAACACATGTTCCC